>NC_031786.1:739823-742154 GCF_001522545.3 Parus major | reverse complement strand
CCCCTCCTGAGCACCCCTGACCCTGCAGCCCCTCCTGAGCGGGACAGCATCAGCACAAAGATGCTCTAAGCCAACCATGCCCCCTTGGAACTCATCTCTTACTTCTCTCCCAAATGCCAATGAACTGTTCCATGTGCTGGAAAACCTCCTCCAGGTGTCTGACGAGGATGTGGCCGCTGTGGATGTCATCAGTGACACTCGTGAGCACTGAGTCTGCTGTGGCCATCACACCCCTTGCTTCGTCTGTCAGTTTGTCCAGGAGGCTTCTGTTCGCTCCTGTTCCAGGAACAAAGCACTTCACATCACCCAGAAAACAAAACCAGGCAGAACCAGGAACGTTTCCATGCCATGGCACAGAGCCCTTCCATTCCCTCCTGAACCCCTCCTCAGGAGCCTGGGGACTCACACCACCCCCAGCCCCTCTCGCCTTTCTGAACAAAACCAGGATCTCAGGACAGCAATTGGGAAACTTTCCACGGAGAGCCCAGCCCCAAACCCTGTGGGGAAAGCAAAAGCCATTTGGATCTGATCCCTTGGCCAACTCTTTGGCACTTTTGTGCACCAATAACTTGTGAGAACGTCTCAGAGAAGGAAGTCATGGTCCACAAATGCTGAGGAAGCTGCAGTGGATGGGCACAAGAGGAGCAGTGTCTCACTCTTCCTTGGCCTCCCCTCTCCAAACCCAAGCTTTGAGATAGAGACTAAAACAAGAGCAGGACAATTTCTCTCTGCTGCTGTGTGCAGTGGCAGCAGTGAGGCAGGGAAAAGCTGCTCAGGGCCACCTAAAACCCAACTACAGACCTACCATTGAAGCTGAAGATATGTTTGATGTCAGGCCACGTGAGCAGGTGGTGCAGGATCTTATCAAAATCCTCCTCAGACTGGTCCCCCCTGACTGGCCACGACTTCACCATGACAGCAGACACGAGCTGGCTGAACTGGCCCATGTTGTAGGCAGAGATCCTCTCCAGGAGATTGCTCTGCACCTGCCAGGGCACACAGGGAGGGCAGGGCTGTGTCAGACTTTGGGGTCTCGCTGTGTCTGTGCCCCAGAACCGGCACTGACCCAGCGCTGAGGTGCATTCCAAACCAGCCCTGTGACACCTGACAGCAGAGCTCATGGTGGAAACACATCACAAACATTCCTCACAGACCTCATTTCCTGATTTCTCACTGATATATTTTCTGTTGTTGGTTTAACAAACAGCCCCCAGCAACTCAAGCAAGATCCACCTCCCCTTCTGCCACAAAGCACATCCCTATGCCACAGAACTGCTGTGGAATTCCACTTTTGTCTCTCCTCCCTTCCCCTACCAGGGCAAACACAATACCTGGCAAGCTGCAGTCACAGCCTCTGTGGCACAGCTCTGGAAGCACCAGCTGATGCAGGACTCCATCTCTGTGATTTGGTAGTACTGGCAGCAGTACACCAAGATTTGGTTCACTGGGGGCTCCTGAAGGGCAAAAGGAAGATTTCTCATCAACTCACTCTCCAAAGTGTTTCTCCTGGCAGCATGAAGCAGTGCTGCTATCAGGACAGTAAAAGGGACCTGAGCATCAGCCCATTTCTGAGGGCTTGAAAGAGAGATCAAACAAATAAATGCTTGGAAAATATTCTAATGATTTCCATCTAAAGTGTGTGATTACTTAATATTCACTTAATATAAGCCAAGCTCACAGCAAAAAATATTTGTTTCCTGATATCACCATGAAAATCAACGGCTTAAAGAAATGTGTAGCTGCTGTAGAAAGGAGGTGAGGAGATAGGCAGGCTCAGTTTGGGAGGGTTTTACACATGTGGAGTGCATCTGGGAGCATGAACAGCACATTTCTGCACAAGGAATGAAAAGAGAAGCACCAGCTTGGCTTCTCTGAGCCCTTGGGCATTCACTTTGCACTCGCTGGTTCTTAAAACTACCGAGGTGACAATTGCTCAGAGCAGGGATTTCCTCTGAAGCAGCAGGAGCTGAGCCAGGCCAGTGACACCGAGTCTGCAGCTGGGCCATTGTCAGGGCCAATTGCTGAACCTCCAGAGCCTGCTCCACAACAATGGGCTGGCCATTCTGGCAATTGGCATGGCCAAAAACACCGTGTTTGCCCCTGCTCCTGCTCCAAGCACAGCCCAAGCCACTGCAGCTGCTCTGGAGCACCAGGCAAAGCCTGGACTCTCCCCTACCTGCTGGATTCTTCTCTTCAGATCTGCAAGTAAAGTGCTCCTCCAGGTCTGGGTGAACTGCTCGTCTGGAAAGCTGAGAGCCACAAACTTATTCCAGGCCTGCAGGGGACAGGCAAAAAACCCAAACCACTGAGTGATGAGATTTAACAGAGAAG
>NC_031786.1:712135-738723 GCF_001522545.3 Parus major | reverse complement strand
CTGAGCTGAGCTGAACTGAGCTGAGCTGAGCTGAGCTGAACTGAGCTGAGCTGAGCTGAACTGAGCAGCACCAATCCCAGCCCTTTGCTTCCCAGCCCAGGAGTGTTTCAAACACTGCCCAGCCCCATCCCACTCCTCACCCAGCCACAGCTCCAGAGCCCAGCTGGAGTCTCCAGACCCTGGCTGAGCAGTAAAATCTCTTTTTATTGACATTATCAGAAGATGACAAACCCGAAGTTCAGAGTAGGAAGAGAAGGTGACATGGTCCAGGTACTCCTTCAGTAACTTCTGTTTTAAAGCATTTCTGAACCAGGTTCGAGTGTCCCTCAGAGCTCCACTCAGCAACTCTGCCAATTCCTGCACAGCATCCCCTGGAACCTGCCCCACACACAGGGGAAGACAGAAAAACACACACAGTTCAAGCAGGACAGCAACAAACAACTGATTTCAATCAGAATTTCTAAACAGAAGGCCCAAACACATCCAGAACACACAAGTGCTCCCAGCAGAGCCAGCAGTGCCTGAATAAAGGGCAGGCAGAGGCTGGCAAAGTGCAGTGCTTACAGGCAGCTTGTGCTTAAGCTTGTTCCAGGAAGGAAAGACAACAAATGTTTAAGGGCAAACAAAACCAGACTTAAAGCAAAGCAAACCTCAGCATCTGACCTTAATTTCAGTAAGAACCAAACTCATTAGGTGATTCCACAGCCCTCTGAAAGCACCAGAGTCTTGCTCAGAGTGTGAAGTTCTTCAGATGGAGGCTGGATCTGAACTGAACCCAGCCTGTTGTACCACACCTGTGACATCCCTTGTACCAAGCCAAGAGCTCCTCACTACTCACTGCTGGGGGCCGAAGCTGGGCGACCTTGGCAATCAGGATGGCAGCAGTGGCAGGGACCAGGAACAAATCCACTCTCCTGGTGGCCTTGCAGAGCTTCTGGTGCAGCCTGAGGCAGCAGGACAAGCAGCACTGCCAAGAACGAGCTCCCAGGGCTCTGCAGCAGCACAGAGGGAGAATGAATCTCCTGCTCCCAGGAAAAATAAAGAACTGAAAACAAAGTAAAAACCCCTCCAAAGCTGCCTCCCTCAGATGGATTTAAAGAATGGGACAGAACTCCAGGGTTCTTTTCTCCCCAGATTTCCAGGCACACAAGCAGGACCCCAGCAGACAGTGCTCTCACAAAGGTGCCCTGCACTCACCTGGCTGGGGGCTCATCCAAGGCACACAGCACTGTGTTCAGAAGCTTCTGTACCACCTGAGAACAGAAAGACAAAAATATGAAACCGTGGAAGAAATTTTACAGGCTGATTTCTGATTAGCTGGGGAAGAGGGAACTCGCTATTCCCTTTTCCATCTTCTCCAACATTTTTATAAATAAACCGGAAAATAGCACAACTTATCTAGTGCATGTCAGAGCCAACACCTGGGCAGCTTTTATCTGCACAAACCCAACCTGTACTTCTCACAATTTGGGGGTTTCAAATCTAGTATTAGTTGCAAGGTCCTATTCCTGCTGTCCTCACACCAACACAAGAGTTTTCACAACTGCAGAAAAATCTCCCCAACCAGCAGCCCCTTGCCCAACTCTCCTGTGTGAAAAAGCAGTTTCAGGTACACATCTGAGGGTTAAAACATTTGCCATCACTAACCAAGAGCAAATGCTGCTGGGAACACCCTCCTGTGATCAATGCCAACAGCACTCCCTGCTGCAGATGCAGCCCCAGCTCTCCCCCGAGGAGCCTCGGACTTCAGAGATGTTATTTTTGCTTTTAGCTGGGTTTGCAGCTCTTTGTGCTGTGACCTGCTGCCAGCCCCAACCCCCTGAGTGATGGTCAGTTCTGCCAAAGGACACCTTTGCCCAGTTTGAGCCTTCATCCCAGAGCTGGGTGAGGAGACAAACCTCAGCGTTACCCCACGGAATGTCAGTGTCCTCCAGCCTGTACAAAACCCCCTGGAGAGTGACCAGCAAGTCACTGCAGAAATCCTTTATGAACTCAGGCAGGTTCCCCAGGGGCAGCACACAGAGCCAGGACTTGACCAGAGTCCCATCAAATTCCATCAAGAACTTCTTTTCTCTCATTCGTTCCAGCAGGGTCGCTCTGGAGGGGAGACAAACCAAAACCTTCAGGGTTCCAAGGAACAAAAGCAGCCCACAGAGGAGTCTCCTCCTCCCTCCTGTGCCTTTGTCACTGCAGCTGGGGATCAGTGGGAGTCCCCAGGGCCCAGGGCTGGCACAGCAGAGCCAAAGCACTGAGCACAAACAGGGCAAAGAAACCTCAGGTCTCGCTCAGACTCTACACAACAGCAGCAGCTTTAGCTCCCACCTGCTCCAGGAGCAGGGGGTTGTGTTTGAGGGGTCACACAGTGCCCTCTGCTACACTCAGAGACCTCTGAGCTGTGCCCAGGCACCCCAGACATCCCCCCTCAACACGAGACATTTCATACTCTTTAAAAACGAGGGAGGGAAAAACAAACAAACAAAAAAACCCCCACAAAAAACACAAAGCAGAACAAAGAAAGGGATGAAGTGAGGTGACCACCCCCAGCTGGGCACTGGGTGTGCCTGGGAGCTCTGCAGAACTCACTTGTCTCGCTTCCTCCTGGTTTCAGCAAACGGGAGCCCTTCCAGCCCTGCCCAGACATCCTCCTCCTCCTCGTGCTCCTGCTGCAGGGGAGCACCAAAGGAATGCAGAAGGGGAAGGATCCACACCCACTGGTCTACATCACATTCAATGCACCTCTGGCACAAGTTTGTCAGGTCAACCTTCAAGCTGAACAAATAAAAGACCAAAACAAACACTCCTGAGTGGAAGAACCCCAGAGGTGTGGGAGGTTCCATCTCAGTCTCCCTGTTGTACCTTCAGTAAAGCTCTGGTCATTGTTTAGCTCCATCTGCTCTTCATTGCACACTGCAGCTGTGCAGGTTTAGGGCCCAGAGCTGCAGTGTTCCTGAATCTGTCTGCACAGACCCAACCTGTGCAGAGATTCCCAATCTCCCCATGAGCCCCCAGCCCTGAGACACCCAGAGAAGAAAGAAATGCAATGGCTGCAGCTGTGGGAGGGAAGAGCTCCAAACCCAGTGCCAGGAAAGCAGTCAGATCACAACCTGCTAAACAGGGGAAAGCCAACCAAAACGTGTGGAATGATGCAGTGCAACCTTGCCTGGATGTTAGAAACAGGAGGCTGGAACTGAGACCCCCACAGACACCTTCAAATGTAACTTTTTCTCTGGTTCTCTGGCAGCAGAGAGCTGGGCTCCTGTTGTTTCATCAGAGGCTGCTACACCCGAGCAGCCCCAGCCCGGGCAGTCAGAGGGCACGTGGAGCACTTACTTGGTAATTCCTGCAAAAGCCTGTTTGATGTCCTGAATCTCATCCTGGGCATCTTGATCCAAGCACAGGAGGCTGCACAGGTCAGCCAGGTCAGCCTTGAGTGCTGGGAGTGAACAGTCCTCAATAACAGTGAGGATGGTGAGCCCCAGAGCCAGCCTGCTCTGGATCACTCTGCCCTCTGGAGCTGCCTCTGCTGCAAGGAAAGGCACAGCCATCTTCCTCAAGTGTCTGAGCAGCAAATCGTTCACCTGCCACAAAGAAGGGAACAGACAAACCAGTCACAACCTCAGTCTTGCTCTCTGAAGCCTGGATGTCCTCTCCCAGTTCCACGAGGCCACAGAACAGGAAGGAGCAGCCCAGACAAACAAAAGAGACAAAGTGGCATTTCTGCCACATTTCCTAATTATGGCAAGTAAGAAATTTTGGATTCCAGAAGCCCTGCTGGCACCACTGCTTAGAACAGGATCAGGAGCTCCCAAGGAGCAGGTTTGGAGCAGGAGATGAGCACAGAGAGGTTGTTAGTGACAGAACAACTGGCAGCAAAACTTCAACATCCAGACACAAAAGCCACTGAATGACAAAGGCAGCAGGCCACAGCTCTGCTGCTGCCCCACAGGGGTCTCAGAGCCACCCCAAGGTGCACAGGCTGACTGCAGCCCCCAAGGCACCCAGTGGCAGTCACCCCAGAAGGATCCCCACTGCTTCTGAACCTGAACTTTGACTGGAAAACCAAAATTAACCCAGCAAGGCCAACAGCAAAATTAAAGTTTGGCTTCAGGAGCAGAATGTTTTCTGTCTCTGTGCAAGGGAAGGGATTACCTGCTCTGTGCTGAAGTTTAACTCCATCCATGGCATTGCCTTGCCATCAAACACCCTCTGGGCTACTGCAACGCAATGGAACTGCCTCAGCTGCCAGAAGAAGTTCCTCAGGTTGTCAGGACTCCAGCTTCCAAGAATGCTGAAGATACTTTCTAACATAACATTGGCAGCTATTTTCTTCCCTTCCACCACTTCCTTGTTTTTATCACGAGTGAGAATCTGCAGAACGTTTTTGAACCTGGAAGGCTTTGCACACACGATGTCATCGTACTGGTGCCACTCTGGAACAGCAAGACAGGGAGAACACAGCAAAACAACCATTGCAGGAGTGCTGGGCCACAGGACAGCAGGGACCCCCCCAAGGTGCAGGTCCAGCCAGCACAGCTCACCTCCATTGTTGAGCAAAGCCTTTTTTATCAATAAGCAGCGATTGACGTAATTGGATTGTGGAGTCTTGTAAATGAACTCATACTTGCCCTTCCCACAGGTCACCCAGTACTTGTAGGGAATGTATTTATCCACGATTTCCTTGGTGAGGGTTACAGCACCCTCAATGAGGTACCCATGCTCTCCCAGATGCCTTGGAAACACAAACACAGCAAAGGCAGGCAAAGGACACGTCAGCTGAACTACAGACCTGCTTCTCCACTCACTGCTCCATCTTTGAGAGGAATGGTGACTGCTCTTTCTCAAGCACATGTCAGAACAGTTCTCTGCAGGGTGAGCCCCAGCTGTGGGCACAGAGCCCCCCTGGCACAGGACCCCGAGCAGGGAGCACTCACCGGGTGCAGTTCAGCTCACAGATGTTGTCCTTCCAGCTGGTGTAGGGAGGAATGTCCTGAGCCCTGATGAACACTTTGTGGGTGTCGGGGTTGAGCTGGAAGTCTTTGGATAATATTGCATGGAAATAAACTGTAACACCCCCATTGCGGCTGACAGAGCTGCAGGGAAGGATGGGAGGGGAAACAAAGGATTCTATTGAGGGTTTGTAACAGAATCACTGTAAACCTCAAATCAGACTTGAGCCACCCTCACTGAGTGGCTGCAAGACCCATAAACTCTGTCAGCAGTTCACTCAGACTGGTGTTTGAGCAGGCCCAGGGCAAAGCCCAGGCTTTTTTTCCTGAAAGGCAAAATGGGCCCCTAAAGGCAGCAGGAGATGCTCTGGGCCAGCAGTCACCTGGAATGGCTACACTTTCAACCCCTTCCCCCTCATACACATTAAGGAAATGCACATCAAAATAATAATAAGCACATCAAAACATCAATAAGCACATCAAAACAGCTCTTCTCAGTATTCACCTAAAGCGCTGGGTGTGTGAGGAACATGCTGCTCATAAGAGCAAGAAATAAGAGAATAATCTCTTTTTTATCCATCAGATGCTCAAGCAGGTTCAAACACATACTCAGGACATGACCTGTGCTGCAGCTCCCATTCCACACCGGTTCTGTCGTGCTGGTTCACCTCAGTTCCAAAACAATTCCACTCCCACGTGCCCAAGGCACTGCTGACCCAAACCAGCACCCACAGCAGCTCCGTTGGTGAACAATGCTGGGGAGCAGCAGGGCTGTTCTCACCTTTCTTTAATCTTTTCCACAGGTTTCTGGTTCTTTTGCTCCTTTTTGTTCTTGGGGCTGCCTGCTGCAGCCACAGCACCCTCCCTTCTGGCAGCCTCAGCTCCTTGGCTGGGACTTGTCTTCTCACTCACTTTGGGCATTTTCTCACTCGGAGTCTGATTCTTCTCTTTTGTGTTTGCATTCTGCAGCAGGGAGACAAACAATGAAACAGGAGAGCCTGGAAGCACAGCATCTCCTCCTGGTGCACCACCAGCTCCACCCTCCTGGAATTACTGATCCCTCACCGAGGGGAGCCCCTGGCTAAGGAAAACACGATGGAAGAGGAGCCCAACCCAAACACACTGCTGAGCAGCCAGGTCAGTGAGCCCAGGTCCCAGAGGATGGGGTACAAAGGAAGTGAAAGAGAACACACAGCAACTTCCAGCTCACCAGGCCTGTGGATGAACAGAGCAAAACCTGAAAAGCCAAAATCCCCTCGTTCAAGGGGACCCCAGAGCTCTCCAGAGAGCAGGGCTGGCTGGAGAATAAACACAGCTCCCAGTCCTGGGGACAACTGAGCGACCCCTCCACGAGAGCTGGGCTAGAACTGACACCCAGGAGAACAGAACTCAAATAAAAACCTCCCCACAGTCCTCCCCAGCTCAACCTGTGTCCCTGGGCTGCTGCTCCTCAGCCTCACCCACAGCACAAAGTGGCAAAGGGAAGCTGTGCCCACGGGAACACCCCTGAGCTCACTCACACTCACCTTGACAGTGGAACTGCTCCCTTTCTGCTTGGGCTCCTTCCCAGCCTGCGGGCTCTGGGCCCCAGGGGAGCTCTTGGTCTCAGGTTTGCTTTTTGGGGCTGCCCTGGCAGGAGGCAGCGCAGAGGGGCTCCCTGCCTGCCCTGCTGACACCAGCTCCTCACTGCTGCCCCGGGCACCTGCTGCTGGCAGCTGGCCAGGGCCACGAGAGCCCTGCTCCACATCACCTCTAATGCCAGGGCCACGAGAGCCCTGCTCCACATCACTCCTGATGCCAGGGCCACGAGAGCCCTGCTCCACATCACTCCTGATGCCAGGGCCACGAGANGCCCTGCTCCACATCACTCCTGATGCCAGGGCCACGAGAGCCCTGCTCCACATCACTCCTGATGCCAGGGCCACGAGAGCCCTGCTCCACATCACCCCTGGCCCCTTCTCCTCGCTCCACATCACCCCTGGCTGTTTCTCCTCGCTCCACATCACCCCTGGCCCCTTCTCCTCGCTCCACATCACCCCTGGCCGTTTCTCCTCGCTCCACATCACCCCTGGCCGTTTCTCCGTGCCCCGGGGTGGTTCCAGCCCCCACCTTGTGCCCTGGGGCAGCCCCCCTGGCTGTGCTGCTCTGCTCTGCAGGGCTCAGCCCCTCTGCTTTTTGGCTGCCACCTTCCTTCCCCGGGTGTGCCACATCCCTGTCGCCTTCAGGTGAGTCTGCAGTGGGCTCAGGAAGTCCATCAGCACCCGGCTGTGCTCCCTCAGTGCAGGGGGGATGGATTTCTGGAGGGATTTCTTGAGGAACACCAGATGTGTCAGGCAACTCTGTGGTTTGAACTGGTGCTGTGCTTTGAGGAGGCAGAGAGTTCTGTTCCCCGGAAATGGACTCATTTCTCTTTGTTTTACTCTTCTTCCTTTTCTATTAAAGAAAGAGAAACAAAGACCACAAGGTCTGTTTATTCATTGCCAAAGGGAAACTCTTTGTCACCTCCTCCATTGCAGCAAGTACCGATATCCTCCTGCTACGGGGGTAACAGAAAACCATCAGGAAGGGGGAGACAAGACCGGCCAGTGAAATGCAAATAACTCTCGAGAGCCGTTGTAGGTTTAATATTCCAGACCTGCTCAGAGCAGGCTGCAGTGTCTAAGCTGACTTGTGTAATTTGTGCTTTCCCCCGGAGCACAGCTCAGCAAACACAGCGAGCTCTCCTGGAGGAGGCCGGGCAGCAGCTCCCCGCCGTGGCCAGAGGGATGTGGGGGATGCAGCCCTGGCTCCTCACTTCCCACCAGGTCACAGCTGCTCCCCAGCACCAGCAGCAGCCTCACCTTCCTCACAGGAGCCACCTCAGCAGGGTCACCAGCCCCCTGCTCCGTGCTGTCCTCTGCAGCTGTGACATTCTCCAGCAGCCAGGATCCCTCTTCCTCCCCCTGTATCCCAGCAGAGGAGGGGGATCCAGCAGAGGAGGGGGATCCAGCAGAGGAGGGGGATCCAGCAGAGGAGGGGGATCCAGCAGCACTGCCAGGTGTGGTGGCTGAGGTGCTGGGCAGAGCTCCTGCCCTGTCCATCAGCAACTCGCCCTCTGTGTCCTTTGTTTCAGTGGTGGAACAAGGCCCAGCAGCTTCTCCCTTCACCTCTTCCTCTGCATCAGGGGCTGGAGGGAGCTGCACTTCTCTCTGCAATGGAGGGAAATTAATTGTTAACCTGGACCCCCCCGGTGGGGTCACAGGATGGTTTGGGTTGGAAGGGACATTAAAGCTCATCTCCTTCCACCCCTGCCACAGGAAGGGGCACCTTGCACTGGTCACTCCAAGGCCCTGGATGGGGGAGAGAATCAGAAAAAAAGGGAAAACTTGTGGTTGAGATAAAATCAGTCTCATAGGACAGAAAAAGAAAGGAGATAATGATAAAGGAATATCCGAAGGCAGTGATGCACAGGGTGGTTGCTCACCACCCACTGAGCAGTGCCCAGCCAGCCCCTGAGCAGTGGCCAAACCCCCCCAGGGTTTCCTCCAGCACCATGCCCTGTGCTCTGGAACATCCCTCTGGGCACGGGGACAGCTCTGCTGGCTCTGCCCCCTCCCAGCTCCTGAGGAGTCCTTGGCTCAGTGTAAGCACTGCTCTGCAGCAGCTGAGCCATCAGGCTCTTATCAACAGGAGTCTCATCCTGAATCCAAACACCGCTCTGAACCAGCTCCTGGGAACAACAAACTGTCCCAGCCAGGGGCAGGACACCAACACACAGGAGCTGTTCCCTGTTCAGCTCCCACCACTCTCCCTGTACAGCCCCCTGCCCTCCCCAAGGCCCTGCCAGCTGCAGAATAACTAAAGAACCACAGCACCGAGGTACAGCTCCATCCCTGGCCCTCCTGCAGACACAAATGCAGCAGCAGTGCTGGCAACCAGCTGCCTGTGCCTATCCCAGGATAAGCAGTGACAGGACAATGGCACGTCCCTGCTGGCACAGCCTTCTGGGCTGGCACTGTGACTGCTCCCACTCAGCTGACAGAGGAAACTCCCTTTTTATCTCCACAATGCTTCAAAAGCCTGTGGAAGGGCAGCTTTGGGCACAGGCAAGCAGCAGAGCAGAAACCTCCTCGTGCAGTGGTTTCACAGGTTCCTCCACACTGCCTCTACCCCAGCTCTGAGAGCAACAGCTCTGAACATCAGCTACTCTGGATGTTCTTCCTACAGCATTTCCGAGCTGGAGGTGCCACGTTTGTTACCCTGCCATGCTGGAGTGCAGAAGCATTTGCTGAGAACTGACCCTGCCAGGCCTGCAGCAGCTGGATTCTGATTTACTGTGTTTTTCTAGGACCCACTTCTCTCTGTCAGCAGACCAAAAGCCATTCTGGTGGCCCAGGTTGTTCGGTTCTAAACAAGTAAAGGATTAGGAAACATTTCCCCAGCATCACCGTGTTGTGTACTTGGTTCTGTCTCTGTTCAGGGAGGCAGAATTAGTGTGCTGCCAAACACAATGCAGGGCAAGTTCTGAATCTAACAAGTTGTAAATGGGAGATTCTGTGTGAAGAAGGACTCAAGAAGTGTTTTACCAGCATTGCTTCATTGGGAAAACAGAAAGCAGTTCAGCCCTGGAGACCCGAGTGTGGAGACCGTGTGTAGGATGTGTCACCAAGTGCATCACTTCTGCCTCCCGGCAGGGCAGGGCAGGGCAGGGCAGGGCAGAGCCCCACGGGTGGCAGCCCCGGGTCAGTGTCCAGCCCCGGGTCACTGTCTGTCCCGGGGTCGGTGTCTGTCCAGCCCCGGGTCAGTGCACAGCCCTCCCAGCCGAGCCCTGGTGCCCAGCGTGGCCGCACAGGGACGGGGCAGAGACACAAACACCGACACATCGCGGGGCACCGGAGCCGTGTCACGACCCCCCCCTGCCCTGCGACAGCCGAGAGCGGGGCTGGGAGCGCGGGGGGAAATAAACGGCAAATAAACACAAGCGCGCTGAGGGCCCGCGCTCGCAGGGAGGGCCCGGCTCCCCTTCCCGAACCGTGCCCGGCTGCTCCGCCGGGCTGGGCCGCGGCCCGGAGCTCCGTTCCCCCGCCGGGACCAGGGCCGGGCCGTGGCCGGGAGCGGGGCTCGAACCCGCGCCATCACAAAGGGTCACTGCCCGGCCCGGCCCGCCCGGGGCGGAGCTGACCCGTGGGCGGGGCCTGTATGCAAATGAGCCACTCTCGCTCCCCGCGGATTGGCGGCTCTCTTCCCCTTCGGGTGATATGCAAATGAGAAGTGTGGGTGGACCAATGGCGTGGCGAAGCGGCGGCGGTATGCAAATGAATCCGTTATGTGATGTGAGGGGCGGGGCCAGCGCGGTCCCAGGGGTCGCCGGGAGGGCCCGGGGGGGGCCCGGGGGACACCGGGGAGAACTGAGGGGACACCGGGGAGAACCGAGGGGACACACGGGGAGAACCGAGGGGACACACGGGGCAGGGGCGTCCCGGGTGAACGGGGAGGAGATGGGAGTGCCCGGGGACGCAGCGGAGGACTCGGAGCGGATCGGGGATCAGGGCGCACCGGGGAAATCGGGGAGCACCGAGGCGCTTCGGGGGCACCGGGAGGATCCAGCGGGACCCGGAGCCCGCAGCCCCGCCTGCCCCGGTCCCGTGGCTGTTCCCGCCCCCACCGGAGCTCCCCGAGCCCAGGCCCGGGGCCCCATCCCGCCTCTCGCCGGCCCCGGCAGCGCGACTCACCGAGTGACCGGGCACCGGCAGCTGCAGATCCCGCCCGTCCTTCGGCTCCTCCGACTCCTGCCCAGACAAGTTTCGTTTCTCCAGCGAGCCGCCAACTTTCGTTTTTCTTGTCACGGTCCCCGCCCAGCCCCGGCCAGCCCCGGCCAATCCCGGTCCCGGCCACCGCCCGCGGGCGGCTCTGGACCGGTCCCGCCCCGTCCGGCCCCATCCACCGAGCATCTCTCGGGGCTCTCCCCCGGGACCCCCCGAGCATCCCCCACACAAAATCCCGGTTCAGGTGCCCCCCGGCCGGGGCCGGCAGCAGCAGCGGGGAGCGCGGCTGTGCTGCAGGAGAGCGCACTGTGCGGGACCCGACAATTAAAAGCGGATTCCGCAGTCAAAAGCAGGGACGCGGCTGGTGCCCCATCCCGGATCCAGCCAGGACCAAGCCGAAGACGGGCTCTCCCAGCAGCCCTGACCTCCAGCAGTGCTCACACACATTCCTAAACAACCAGCCCATTTTACCCCCATTCCCGTTTTCCCCCTGAGCTCCCCGCTCAGGGCAGCTCCGGACGGGGAGCGCTCCAGGGCAGCACCGGCGCTCCCGGCGGGTCCGGGGCTCCCGGGCATCTCTGCTGCCCTCGCAGGAGCTGTGCCAGACCGTGCTGCCCTCGGGCCCGGCTCACCCGCACAGACACAGCCTGCTTTCGGTTTCTTTTCCCCGGCATGCCCAGCAGCACCGAGAAGATAATTTCCCCTTCCCACACAAAAGGAAAAAGTTTTCCCTCAGGAAGGCAGAGATCGCACTGACTCATTAGCAATTTCTCATTTATTACACCCTCGCCATCGCCCGAGGGCTGCTCAGGGGAACTGAATTGCCCAGCAGGTGCTGGCCCCATGGCACAGCTGGGCACAGCCCGGTGCCACCGTGCCTGTCCCCTCGTGCCTGTCCCCTCGTGCCTGTCCCCTCGGCAGGGCCCAGGCCAGGGGCTGCACCCCAGGGTGACAGCCCAGCCCCGAGCCTGGACACGGTTTGGCACAACACCCCACAGACAAGGATAAAAAAGATAAGAATAAGTAAGGATAAAAATCATTCGGGAGCACAATCCCAGATGTTTTCCCTCTCCCAGCAGCCGGAGGCTGAGCCCCCATGTCCGCATGGAGGGCAGCACGAGCAGCTCTGAAATAACTTTGATGAAAGCATCCCCTGAGTCGTCACTGGAGCGGCCCAGAGCATGAAAAGTGTCCAGAATTAAAACAGCTCTTTAAAAAACAGCAGCAGCTCCCTGGAGGAAGGAGGGCTTTGCACTGGTCACTGTGACAGGGAACAGTTTTGTCCCCCAGCCCGTGTGGGGTTGGCGCTGCTCTCGGTTCCCACGGGGTGTTGTTGGTGTCCCTGGGCTGTCCCAGCACGTTCAGCCCAAGCTGGTGTCACTGGATGAGCCCGGTGCTCTGGGCAGTGCTGGTGAAGGGCTCTGCCCTGCTGCCCCCCAGCTCCGCTCCCCTGCTCCGCTCTGGGACAGGAACGGGGGGAGCAGAGTCAGGCTCATGTCCTGCCCCTGGCTGGGACAGTTTGTTGTTCCCAGGAGCTGGTTCAGAGCGGTGTTTGGATTCAGGATGAGACTCCTGTTGATAAGAGCCTGATGGCTCAGCTGCTGCAGAGCAGTGCTTACACTGAGCCAAGGACTCCTCAGGAGCTGGGAGGGGGCAGAGCCAGCAGAGCTGTCCCCGTGCCCAGAGGGATGTTCCAGAGCACAGGGCATGGTGCTGGAGGAAACCCTGGGGGGGTTTGGCCACTGCTCAGGGGCTGGCTGGGCACTGCTCAGTGGGTGGTGAGCAACCACCCTGTGCATCACTGCCTTCGGATATTCCTTTATCATTATTACAATTTTCCTTTTCTGCCCTGTTAAACTGCCTTTATCTCAGCCCAAGGGTTTTAGCTGTTCTCTGATTCTGTCCCACCCCTCTGCAGGGGAAGTGAAGGGCTCTGTGGTGCTGAGCTGCTGCTGGGGTGAACCAGAAGAGGTCACCCTCAATCCCCAAGGCTGGGGAGACCCAATTCTTTGGAGGGGCTCCAGCTGACCCTCTCTGGAGCCCCTGCAGCCCCCAGACTGCTGCTCTGCATCTGGACAGGCCAGATCCCCATGGGTGTCCTCCAGAGCCACACTCATCCTGTCCTGGGAGAGCCTCACCTGCCTCTTCCCAGCTGGGGAAATGCTGGAATCCTTCTAAGTCTGCAGACAGGAGGACTTGGAGAACAGGGTCCTGAGGACAGAGAAACCTGGGCTGGGGGAGTGCTGGCCACTTCCCAAGCCCCAGGGCAGAGCCCCCAGCCGTCCCAGCGCCCTGCAGCCTCCAGCTCTGTGAGATGAAGGCTTGGGATGATGATGGTGCCGGGCTGAGCCCACCAGGCACAGCTCCCTGGGCCTGGGCTGGGGTGGCCGAGGTCCCACACACCTTCAGGCCACAGAAGGCCAGCGAGAGGCCGTGCCTGCGCAGCTCCTGCAGCAGCTCTGCCAGCCCCACCACCACCGTGTAATCAACGCTGCTGATGTGGCAACAGTCCAGGACGACGGAGCGTGGTGGAGATGCTGCTGGAAGAGCAGAAGGTCGTGTCCCTGACGAGTGCAGGAATGCCCAGCCCGGGGGTCACAGAGCCAGGGCAGGGTGGGACAGCTCTGCTGTCACCGCTTGCACCCGCAGTCCTTGGGCAGCAGCCGCCACCCAGGGCTGAAGTGATCCAGGAGGTGACAGCCGTGTCCCCAGGGTGACAGACCTGCCAGAGCACGGCTGCACACCGAGTCCCGCAGGTGCTCCACGGCTGGGAAGTGCAGGCTGCTCCCCGGCTGGACCAGCAGCA
Source organism: Parus major (assembly GCF_001522545.3). Lineage (NCBI taxonomy): Eukaryota > Metazoa > Chordata > Aves > Passeriformes > Paridae > Parus > Parus major. The sequence continues at coordinate 725,227 of NC_031786.1, read as the reverse complement.
CCGCCCCCTCCGACACCTGTGCAGGGAGAGGAGACACAGGGAGCTGTGACCTTCCCCGGGCGGGGACAACCGCCCGTGTCACTCACTGTCCTCACAGGAGCCCCCATCCCTCGGGGAAAACCCTCCTGCACTCAGCCCAGCGTCAGCAGGACAGGGACAGCCCGTGGCAGCAAGAACAGGTCAGGAGCATCCCGCACACCTCACTGACCTCAGGAGCCCCCTCCCAGCTCCCAGGCACACCCAAGGGGAGGGGTGAAGCCCACCTTTATTGGGGGCCTGGCAAGGGAGTAGAGCAGGAGAATCCCAGAAACCAGCACCCCAGCCAGGATTCCATACTGAACCTCCCAGAAGCAGAGCAGGAATGTCACACAGAGGGGCACAAGGTCCAGCCCTGCAGGAGAGACGAGCCAGGCTCGGCTGTGGCTGGTCCTGGTGCCACAGGGCACAAATCAGCTCTGCGGGCAGAGCCGGGCTGCAGCCGGGCCGGGACGAACCCGCTCGGGGCAGGGGGCTCGGGGCAGCCTCAGAGGAGCTGCGGGCTGAGCTCGGATGGGAGCCCTTGGGAGGGGCCGTGAACTGCACCCTTTGCATAACAAAGGTCTCAGGCACCGTGGGAAGCCACACGGTGGGACACCGAGATAGTGATGGGACACTGAGAGAGTGATGGGACACTCAGTGATGGGACACTGAGTGATGGGACACTCAGTGATGGGGCACTCTGTGATGGGACACTCAGTGATGGGACACTCAGTGATGGGACACTCAGTGATGGGACACTCAGAGACACGGCAGGAGACAACCACCCCCAGACTTGTCTGTGAGGGGATAAAAGGCTCCTTTGTTCTGGATCCCTCCTCAGGAACACCCAACTCGAGCTATTCTGTTTAGTTAATGTTTAGTTAATTAAGTGTGAGACTCTGCAATGGGAAACCTGGTGAGGAAACCTGGTCTGAGTGAGTGGGGAGCCGTGAAGGAGCCTCAGTCCCAGCTCAGGGGGCCGGTTGTGACTGCGGGAGTGGCTCCTGCACGGCGGGACTGGGGAGTTTCCTTTCCAGGGGGATCGCCCGTTCCCGACCGATGCCCTCCTCACTCTTAACCCGCCAGAGCGTGCGGAAGATGCCAGCGTCGAACACGGGCACCACGGCCGAGATGATGACAGCGGCCAGCGCCGCTTTGGGGATGTAATAGAAGAGAGAGGTGAAGTACGCCAGGGACAGCAGGACCAGGGCACCTGCGGGAGGGGGGACCCTGAGCCACGGGCACCCCGACACCCGGGGGTCCCTGACACCCAGGGGTCCCTGACACCCGGGGGTCCGTGGTGCCCAGGGGTCCCCGACACCGGGGGGTCCCCAACACCCAGGGGTCCCCGACACCCAGGGGTCCCTGACACCCAGGGGTCCCCGACACCCAGGGGTCCCTGACACCCAGGGCTCCCCGGCACGGGCAGCAGCCCAGGGGCAGGCAGGGGCAGGGCTGTACCTGTGACGAGCCCTCCCGCGGGGGTGCAGACCCCTGACTGAGCATTCACCGCCGTCCTGCAAGGCAAACCCCAAACCCACACATCCCAGGCTGTGCAGGGCCGGGGCTGCTCCTGCCCAGAGACCCCGCCCGGGGGAACCACCCGCCCCGTCAGGGAGGAACAGGAGCAATCCCCTGGCTTCCAGCTGGGCTGCTGGGGACCAGAACACGAGCTCAGGGACCCACCGGGGTCAGCACAGTCTTCCACACAAGATCTCGCAGAGATCTCACCACGCAGCCCCAGTGAGTGCCCTGCTCCCCCCTGCTCCCCCCTGATCNCCCCCTGTTCTCCCCCCTGCTCCCCCCTGCTCCCCCCTGTTCCCCACCTCTACCCACCGGCCAAAGCTGCCCGTGATGGGATAGGAGGAGACGAAGGAGCCCAGGACATTGGCGACGCCTGAGGAGAGAAGGAGAGGGGCTGGGGAGGCTGTGCCGTGTCTGTGTCCCCGTCTTGACCTTCTCCCTGCCCGGATCTGGGGCTGGACAGTGCCCACCCAGCTGTGCAAGAGCGCTCTGGAAATTCCTGAGCTGTGAGAACACCCAGGGTGGGGGTGTTCAAGCATGCAAGGTAAGGAAGGGAAACGTTCAGGTGGAGGCAGGACTGCCCAGATGGGGATCCCAGGCGGCTCAGGGGCCGTGGGACACCCGGCAGTGCTGGGGCCAGAGCCCCACCCGGCCCTCCTGACCAAGCAGCTCTTACCCAGAGCCAGCAGCTCCTGGTTGGGGTCAATCCTGTAACCATTCTGCGAGGCTGAAAGGAGATGTTTGCGTTGGCCTGAGGTTCCCTCAGAATGGAACAGTGCCTGGGACAGTGTGGGCCCTGTCCTGGTAGCCCTTGGCTGCAGGAGCACCCCGGAGCACCCCGAGACAATGCTCAACTCCTGGCAGATTTCAGCTGTGCACCCCACAGGGCCCCTCCTGCCAGCCCATGCTAGGAACAGGAGCCCAGCCCTCCCAGTGCCCCGAAAGGAACAGCACCTTCCCCAGCACCCCAAGCCCTTTCAGAGACCCCTCCCTGCACCCCGAGCCCCGCAGGGACCCCCTGTGAGCTCAGGGCAGGACCTGGCACAGCCCTACCGAAAGCCTTGGCGATGGCCACGGTCTCCAGCAGCCCCATGAGCGGCACCACGGCCAGCCCGACCCCCATGTCCTGGGAGGGAAGATGCAGTCAGGGGGGCCGGGAGCTGGCACAGGCAGCAGGGAGCAGAGCAGCCCCTGGGGCTGCCAGCACCCACCTGCAGCATGCTCTGGAAGGGGACGGTGCCGTTGGGCGCTGCCAGGGAGAAGCGTGGGGGCCGGAAGGCGGGGAGGCCCTGCGGGATGCTGCCGGTGAGCCGGAAGGGCTGGGAGCCCATCACCTGGAAGGAGTAAGCCACCAGGCCGGCAAACAGGACAACGAGAGCATTGCGTGCTGCCAGAGGGGAGAGAGCGACACTGAAACCTGCCCGGAGCCCAGGGCAGCGGGAGGCGGGCAGCAGATGGGGATCCGAGCTGCTGAGGACTCCCGAAGCTCAGGAAGGGCACAGGACCCTTGGGGCTTTGTCCCCTGACCCAGGGGACAGCTGACACACCTGTGGCACAGATCCACACAATCAGGTAGCTGATCCTGACAGCCAGTGGCTCTGCAGGGGAGGCTCGAGGCAGGTGGCTCTTCATGGCCCGGAGCCCTGCCAGCGCAGCCAGGCAGCTCAGCCCCAGCACAGCGTCCCCAGCCCTGCAAGAGGCACGGCAGTGCCACCCCAGACACGCTGTGGGCACGGGGAGAGCTCCCACAAAGCCCCAGGGCAGGGGGGGTTGTGTCACAGCGCTGGGCAGAGATGAGAAATCAGTCCGAGGAGAGACCAGAGATGGGGAGTGAAGCAGCAGGGGAGGCAGCAGCAGAGGAGGGAGCAGGGCAGGGACGGTGCTGACCTGGTCTCCCTGATCCTCCGCAGCGTCTCATAGACCTGCAGGAAGAACTGCCTCGGGATCCCCTGCAGCCCCAGGATGTTCTGTGCAGGAACAGCAAGTGTGGTGACAGCCCGGCACAGCCTGGCCGGCCCCGTGACCACAGCCATCAGCCAACATCAGCCAACATCAGCCAACATCAGCCAACATCAGCCAACATCAGCTGACATCAGCCAACATCAACCAGCATCAGCCGACATCAGCCGACATCAGCCAACATCAGCCGACATCAGACCAACATCAGCCGACATCAGACCAACATCAACCAGCATCAGCCGACATCAGCCGACATCAGCCGACATCAGCTGACATCAGCCAGAATTAGCCAACAGCGGCCGGGAGCTGCCGGCAGAGGCTCTGATTTGGGTTAACCACAAAGGAAGTGTGGCAGCCCAGCAGAGCCTCAGGTCCCTGAGGGGCCAGCGAGGGGCTGCTGGGGCTGCAAAACCCTCCCCCAGCTTCCAAATCTGCGGACCCACCGTGCCAGAGAACCGCCCAGTGCCTCCTGCAAGTGACCACAGGCAATGTCCCGGTTGTGCCGGTGTCCCGGGTGCCAGCAGCCGGTCACCGGCAGAGGGTGCGTTCAGCTCGGTGTGCTCAGAGCAGAGCGCCCAGGGACCCAGCAGAACCACGGGCAGGGGTTCCGTGACGGCACCAAGCACATCGCCCAGCCCGGGGCTGAATGCCCCAGCTCCACAGCACCAGGACAGAGCTGCTGAGACATCCGGGACAGGGCAGAGCCTACCTTGATCTGGTTGAAGCTAATGGTGACGGAAGCAGCTGATGTAAACCCTTTAATGACAGGGCAGGAAATGAAATCCAGAAGGAATCCTGCACGGGACGGGAGGCAGTGAGCACGCTCCCGACCCCAGGGTGTGCACAGACAGCTGTCACAAGCGTTAGCAGGACAATCCCAGTGTCCCGGACAGCAGAGGGGAGGAAGGAACAGCTACAGCAATATCCTAAACACATCTGTGCATGGCAAGAGCATCTCACCGAGGTGCAGGAGCCCCATGGCCAGCTGAATGCAGCCAGAGAGGAAGGCGAGGAGAACGGCATGGACGGGCTCGTGGAAGGCGTATGAGGAGACCAGCAGGGACATGATGGCCGTGGGACCCAGCGTCACGTCCTTGGCAGTGCCCAGGAAGCAGTAGACGAAGCAGCCCATGAAGGAGGAATAGAGGCCGTACTGCAGGGGGACAGAAGGGGCACTGGCACAGCCCTGGGAGCTGGGAGGGGCCCGACACCGCCCGGACCGGGAGGGCTGGGCTGATCTCGGGTCACTCCAGGGTCCCTGGCACACGCGTGGCATCCTGCTCGGGAAATGGGCGACTGCAGCCCTTGGTCACCCAGCCCAGCTGAGCCCTGCCCGCCAGGATGCTGCGGGAGCGGGGTCCCGGAGCCGCCCGGCCCGGGGCGGTGCGGGGAGCGGCAGCCCCGGGCCCCGGCACCCACCTGCAGCGGCAGCCCGGCCAGCTCGGCGTAGGCCAGCGCCTGGGGCACGGCGGTCAGTCCCACGGCCAGCCCCGCCAGCACGTCCAGCGGCAGCCAGGACCGGGAATACCGCGGGAGCCAGCGCAGGACCGGCAGCGCCGGGCAGCGGGAGCCGGGCATGGCCGGGACCCCGGGCCGGTACCGGGACAGAGGCGGATCCCGTGGTGCCGGTACCGGGACAGAGGCGGATCCCGTGGTGCCGGTACCGGGACAGAGGCGGAGCGGGATCCCGGGCCGGTACCGGGACAGAGGCGGAGCGGGATCCCGCGGGGCCGGGGCTGTGCCGGTGCCAGCCCGGTCCGGCCGCGGCTCCGCCCGCACCGGATCTGAGCGGCCAGGATGCCTCATGTGACCGGGGTGAGGAGGAGCTGGGGCGGCCGGAGGAGCCACCGAGCCCCGCTGCTCCTGCCGGTGCCGGTGCGGGTTCCTCTGCCGGTGCCGGTTCCGCTGCCGGTGCCGGTGCCGGTGCCGGTGCCGGTGCCGGTTCCGCTGCCATGCGGCCCTGGGCGCTGCTGCTGCTGCTGCTGTGCGCGCTCCGGACCGGCGGAGCCCCGGCCCGCAATGTGCTGCTGCTCCTGGGTGAGTGCGGCCCGGAACCGCCTGCCCGGGGCTGGGGGCGTCCCGCGGCTGGCAGGGAGGGACGGAGGGACGGCCCCGGGTTCCATTCGGGGCTGCATCCCCTCCGCAGCAGCACCCGGGTCACCCGCGGCCCGGGGATGCTCCCGGTGCCGGCAGCGCCCGGTCCGGGACACCCCGGGCTGACCCCGCGCCCGTCCCGCAGCCGATGACGCCGGCTTTGAGAGCGGCGCCTACAACAACTCGGCCATCCGGACCCCCAACCTGGACGCTCTGGCCCGGCGAGGTTTGGTCTTCCAGAACGCCTTCACCTCCGTGAGCAGCTGCTCCCCGAGCCGGGCCAGCATCCTCACCGGCTTACCCCAGGTACGGGCACCTGCCTGCGCCGGGCCGGGGCTGCCAGCCCGCGGCAGAGCTCACGGACACGGCTGGACGCGTTTCGGGGCCGGGATGGCAGCCCTGGTCCCACCGTGCTGTGTCCCCTCACCTGCAGCACCAGAACGGGATGTACGGGCTGCACCAGGACGTGCATCACTTCAACTCCTTCGACGGCGTGAGGAGCCTGCCCCAGCTGCTCAGCCAGGCAGGCGTCCGGACAGGTGGGGAGCTGGGACAGGAGCTGGGACAGGGGCTGGGACAGGAGATGGGACAGGAGATGGGACAGGAGATGGGACAGGAGCTGGGACAGGGGCTGGGACAGGGGCTGGGACAGGAGCTGGGATATTTGGGGAGCTGGGACAGGTGGGAGCACCAAACCCCACTGTCAGAGCTTGCTGGCTGAATGCCCATGGGCCGGGGAGCACTGCCTGGACCCGTGGCTGTCCCCACAGAGAGGAGACAGCAGCAGCCATGTCCCCCCTCCCACTGCTCCTGGCACAGCACCTGTCTGCTTCTTGCAGGGATAATTGGGAAGAAGCACGTGGGGCCCGAGGCTGTGTACCCCTTTGACTTTGCCTACACCGAGGAGAACAGTTCAGTCCTGCAGGTTGGGAGAAACATCACCCGGATCAAGGCGCTCGTCCGGCGGTTCCTGCAGAGCCAGGACGAGAGGTGAGACGGGCCCCTCGTCCTGGGAATGGCTGTGGGGGGAGGGAAACTGGCTTCACTGAGGATGTGTCCCCATGGCCCAGCTGGACACAAACAGGAAGGGGCCCCTGTCACTGGGTTGTTGCTCTATTGGGAACGGCGAGAAGAAACGACACAGACTCTCTTGTGAGTCGAACAGGAGAGTTCCTATCTCGTTTATTTCTTCAGACCTTCTTTTATAGATCGATACATGAAAGTACAGAAAAGCAGAACTCTTATTGGTTAGTGAACGAACACATCACCATCATTGCTCAGTGGGGTGCACCTCCCCTGGAACTTCTCTTGCAAGAAAACAAGAAACTGACAAACAGCACCTGCAAGGCTGTTCTCTATCTCTGAGGATTGTTTTAATTCCTCTTTATGATTTCCCATGGCACTTTCTCAGGCGAGACTGAGAAAGTTATGCAGCCTGCTTTTCCATGGGCTCTGTGCTCCCTGTTTCATGGTTAGCATTCATACTGGGTCACCTTGTATCCAGATGAGGTGAGGGGAGTCCTGCTGACCCCATCTCGCCATGGTCAGGAAGGTCTCTGGGCAGTCCTTGGCTTCACCAGCTCCACATCCCCCTTTCCATCCCAGACCTTTCTTCCTCTATGTTGCGTTCCACGACCCCCACCGCTGCGGGCACTCCCAGCCCCAGTACGGGGCCTTCTGTGAGAAGTTTGGCAATGGTGAGAGCGGCATGGGCTGGATCCCTGACTGGAAACCACAGATTTACCACCCAGAACAAGTGCAGGTGAGAACCTGTGGGGGTGTGTGGGGCTCTGTGGGGCTGCACGTGATGGAGCCAGGGCTGGCCCCCACCTTGTCACCTGTCACTTGTCACTTGTCACTTGTCACCTGTCACTTGTCACTTGTCACAGTTCCCCTTTCCCCGGCTCGGTTTAGGTCCCTGCCTTTGTCCCGGACACGCCGGCTGCCCGGGCAGACCTGGCTGCGCAGTACACGACCATCGGGCGCATGGACCAAGGTGGGAGCCGTGGGCCAGGCTGGGGCTGGCGAGCTCTGCAGCCCCTCCCTGCCCCTGAGCTCTGTCCCCCCGTCCGCAGGGATCGGGCTGGTGCTGCAGGAGCTGCGCCACGCCGGCTTCCTCAACAGCACCCTGGTGATCTACACCTCCGACAACGGCATCCCCTTCCCCGGCGGCAGGACCAACCTGTACCGCTCGGGCAGCGCCGAGCCGCTGCTCCTCTCCTCCCCCGAGCACCCCCAGCGCTGGGGACAGGTCAGCCCGGCCTTCGCCACCCTCCTGGGTAAGAGCTGAGGGAGGGGGGCAGCACAGCTGTGCCCGGCAGGGTGGGCTGCTCCCCGTCCTGCCCCTGGGGCTGGCCCTGAGCCCTCAGCATTGGCAGGGCCAGTGCAGGGAAGGGAGAGGGGGGAGGACAGAACTGGGTCCCCTGCAGGGACACCAGCCCCAGGGACCCTTCTGCCCCTCTCTGGGGCTGAGTTTCCTCCCACAGTGCCTGTCCCTCCTCTCACCCTTTTCCTCCCCTCCAGACCTGACACCGACCATTCTGGACTGGTTCTCCATCCCATACCCTGCTTACAGCATCTTTGGCTCGAGGCAGGTGCAGCTCACTGGAAAGTCTCTCCTGCCAGCCCTGGAGTCAGAGCAGCCCTGGGCCACCGCCTTCAGCAGCCAGAGCCACCACGAGGTGACCATGTACTACCCCATGCGGGCCGTGCAGCACCGGCAGTTCCGCCTCATCCACAACCTCAACTTCAAGATGCCCTTCCCCATCGACCAGGACTTGTACGTCTCGCCCACCTTCCAAGACCTGCTCAGGCGCAGCAGGGCGGGGCAGCCAACGCACTGGAACAAGACCCTGCACCAGTACTACTACCGGGAGCGCTGGGAGCTGTTCGACTGCAGCCGTGACCCCGGCGAGAGCCAGAACCTGGCCCCCGACCCCCACTACGCCGAGCTCTTCCAGCTGCTCCGTGCGCGGCTCCTGAAGTGGCAGTGGGACACGGGGGACCCCTGGGTGTGCGCCCCCGACGCCGTCCTGGAGGAGAAACTGAGCCCGCGGTGCCGGCCGCTGCACAACGAGCTGTGAGTGCCACCTGTGCCAGGACAGTCCCGTGCTCCCGTGGGGCGGTGTCACGGCTGGGCTGGTCCCAAACCCCGGTGACACCGCGAGGCTCTGCCCCCTGTGCTGCCAACACCGCCCGGCCCCAGAGCACCGAGGGATTCCCGGGGCTTGACTGTCAGCCAGAGGAGCCAAAGGGCCCAGCTGCCCCTCAGTAAAGCCTCTGGAGGATGAGGTTCCCTTTGCACCCTGCAGCAGCCCCTGCTTGGAGCCAGGACAGGCCAAGGGCCTCTGTGGCACAGCCAGGGCTGCAGGAACAGCTGGGGACCCCCGGCGCTCTGGGAAATGGGGTGAAGCCTTCAAGGGGCACAGGGGATCCCACTGGAGACCTCCAGGCAAGGACAGAGCCAGGGGCAGGGGGCTGAGCACATTCAGGACCAGGAGAGGGGACAAGGACACAGCCTGGGGCTGCTCCCAGCAAACAGCAGCTTTATTCACAGTACTGCTCCCTCAGCTCCTGCACATCCCCCTCCCCAAAACCACAGCCAGGAAACTCCCTGCAGGCTCTGCCCCAGTTATCAGTCCCCCAGGGTAACTGGTTTGCTGCCTCACAAGGCACTTGGGTCATTTTTCCCCTGATTTGATGATGATGATGATGATGATGATGATGATGATGATGATGATGATGATGATGATGAGGTTTTCCCTCTCCCTCTGCCAGTCCAGTGCACACCCCTCCATCACCACCCCACAGCCAGAGGGAAAACAAGGCCCAGGAGCGTGGGAAGAGCAGGGACAGCTCAGAGTACAAGGGATGGGGATGGATTTGGCCTCAGATTCCAGGGGAGCAGCGTGGCCTCTCCCTGTGACTGACGTTGGCTCAGGACCAGGAGATCACAAACTGCTCCCACATGGGCAGTGACACAGGGACTCTGAGCACCTGAGGGGAGAAGGAAGGTGAGAGCCAGCCAGGATGGAGCCCAGGAGTGTCAGAGCCCAGGGGGCTCCTGCTCCATGCAGAGCCACAGCCTGGCACAGTCCTGCTCCCACAGATCCCTGGGAAGGGCACCCATGGCTGTGCCACCGCTGGGGCCAGACCCCTCTGCTGCACTCTGGGTCCCTTCCCAGGTGGCACCAGGCACTCACCTGGGTGTCACTGCGGTAGGAGAAGTCGCTGACGATGGCACCGTTGGCCAGGACTCTCCGGGGAGGGCTGGTGACACCCAGCACAGTCACGGCCTCCAGCAGGACCCCGTCGAGGTGGGGGCTCGCCCGCAGCAGCTGGCTGAGCACGGCGTCCTGGGGACAGCGGGGACGTCACCGCGTGCTCCCGGCTCTCAGCCACCCCACGGCACCCAGGGCTGCCCTCGGAGCGTTCACGGGTGTGCCAGGGCCAGCAGCAGCCCCTGCCCGGGTGCCCCCTGCCAGCAGCTCCCCGTGCTCACGTTTGAGGCCAGGAAGAGGATCTCGGTGTAGTCCCCCCTCTCAAAGGTGTCCCAGCTCTCCCCATCGTCCCAGAACAGGTCTCCCCTGGCGAAGCCGTCCAGGGTCAGCGCCACCACCAAGGCCATGCCCTTGCTGCGGGACTGGGCAGTGCTGAGGGCGGGCTCCTGGGGCAGGGGTGGGCACAGCTCGGGGCACTGGCCAGCCCTGTCCCCCAGCCCCACACTGCAGCTGGGGTGTGACACTGGCTTGGCAGGTCACCGTGGTGGCACCACAGGGCAGAGGGGACTCACCTGCAGGGGCAGGATGTGCCCTGCACGGACGTGGACGTTGATGGTGTCCAGGGGGGCTGGCAGGAGGATCCACTGCCCTTTGCTGTGGATGGTGGAGTCCTACCGTGAATAAAGATAAAGAGCAGGTACAGGGTGCCTCGGGGCAGGGGGGCTCAGCCCAGCGCCAGAGCCTTCAAATGGCCACCAGCAAAGGCAGGTGAGGCACGAGACCCTCACAGGGCCCCAGGGGGCTGGTGAGATGCACTACAAGGAGCCTCAGCCCAGCCCCTGTGCCACACGGCAGAGCACCCACCCCTGCCAGGCTGTACCACGTCCCCGCCGGGAAGTAACCGCTGACTTTGGTCTGTCCTGCCTCCAGCACGGGGGTGACGAGCAGCCCCCCGCCCCACAGGAGCTGGCGGTCCACGGCCCAGCTGTTGGGGTCTGTGGGGAACCTGGGGAAGGAGGGGAGGGCAGCACCAGGAGACCCTGCTCTCCCCCCGCTGAGCCCCGGCGGGGCTGGCACTCACTCGAGGAACAGCGGCCGAGCCACGGTCTCGCCGGCGGTGTGAGCCCGGTGGAACAGGGTGTAGAGGAACGGCAGGAGGGAGTAGCGGAGGCGCAGGGCGTTCCTCATGGCAGCCTGGGCAGCAGGGCTGAAGGTGTAGGGCTCCTGTGGCTGTGGGGAGAGGCCCAGGGGGATGCTCGGCCCAGGTGGGGAGGAGCGGAGGGCGCATTTCAGGGATGCAGGATGGACTCTCCCCGCGCTGGGGGCACGCGGCCCCGCGGCTGGACCGGCCTTCCCACGCTCCCGGGGCTCACCCGGGTGCCGTGGTCGTTGTGGTTCCTCATGAAGGGGTAGAAGGCGCCCAGCTGGGTCCAGCGCACGCACAGCTCCTCGCTCGTGTCGCCCCTGAAGCCGCAGATGTCGGCACCCACCAGCGGCACCCCGAAGAGGTTGAAGAGCAGCACCTCTGCGGAGGGCACAGAGGGCATCGGGGCTCTGCAGCACCAGGGGATGGAGCCTATGGAGGAGCCCCAGGCTGTGGGGAAGGGGAAGCGGGGCTGTGGGTGCCGTGCCCCACAGCCTACCTGGTATGGAGTAGTAGAGCTGCTCCCAGTCGCTGCCAACGTCTCCTGTCCAGTGCCCGGCGTAGCGGCCGTGCCCAGCGAAGGTGGAGCGGGAGATGATGAAGGGACGCTTGCCCCGGACCCTCAGCAGAGCACTGGGAGTGGGATGGGTCTGCTCAGCCCCACCCCGGCTGGGGAAGGGGCTCGGGGATCCCACAGTGCCACACACCACACCTCAGCCAGCACCCGCTGCCTGCCCAGGCTGGGTCTCCCCCGGGATGTGCAGGAGCTGTGGCAGAGCCCCGAGCTTACTGGTGGGAGGCGATGGCCTCGGTCAGCCCGTACAGGCTGTGCAGGTTGTAGTGAGAGGACAGGTAGTGCTGGCTGGAGGCACAGATGGTCCCGGCCTGCAGGCGTCCCCCAAACACACCTGCAGGGCAGAGGTGGAGCTCAGCATCCCCGGGCTGCTCCCGGCTGCCCCACAGCCCCGGGCAGGGCTGGAACCCGCCCCTGTACCCGGCACGTAGGGGGGATGCTCCAGGTTGTTGTTGGGGCAGCCGTGCTGGGAGCCCTCCACGAAGTTTGAGGGCTCGTTCATGTCCTGGGGAAGGGAGGAAGGGACAGCATGACCTGGCTGCTGCACTGGGGGCCAGCAGAGGGGCAGGGCAGGAGCCAGGGCCACTCACAAGCCACATGCCATCGAAGGGCACTTGTTCATGGAAGTCCTTCACCATGTCGTGCCACCACTCGTGAGTGGCTGGGTTGGTGAAGTCCGGGAAGGCCGTGGGGCCCGGCCAGACCTGCAGGAGGGAGAGCATTGGGCAGAGCCCCCGGCCCCACACACCACCCCACCTTCCACCACGGCCCCCCAGACGTTTCTGTCCCGTTCCTGGGGTCCCACTCGAGCCTGTCCCGTGGGCTCTGGGGCTGCTCCCCACATCACCTTCCCGATCAGGGGCTGCCCCGTGGCGTTCCGGATGAACACCCCCCGCTTCAGGCCCTCGTCGTACGGCTTGTAGGTGCCAGGGGGCCCCGAGCTGCTGATGCCAGCATCCTGCAAGGGCACAAAGCCAGGGCTTTACCAGCAACAGCAGGGAACGGCCAGCCCTGCCTTCATCACCCCCCTTGGGCAGCTGCAGCCCAGTGCCAGCCTGCCTGTGTAACTCACCACGATCATGATGTACCTCAGCCCGCGGCTGTGGAAGTCCCGCACCATCTCCGGGTAGTCCTTAAAGCTTTTCTTGTTGAAGGTGAAATCCCTCTTGGCATCTGCGTAATCCAGGTCGTTCCACTGCACATCCTGTGGATGGAGGCACGGGTGCTGTGGGACCCCCAGCCCACAGCTCCCGGCAGCCCCCCACGGCAGCTGGGCCAGAGGCTCCAGAGCAGCCCAGACCTACCAGGGGGAAGCGAGCTGCTGTCATGTTGGCCACGACCTGCCGGGTGATGGCAGTGGAGGAGTAGCCCCAGCGGCAGAGGTGGAAGCCCAGGCCCCAGTACGGGGGCATGAAGGGGAACCCTGCAGGGTGGAGGGTGGGCGCTGGCAGGGATGGCCCAGCCTTGTGCCACCCCACTGCTCTGCCACACGGCTCACACAGCCTTCAGAGCCACCCTGGAAGAGACACCCTGCACAGCCACCCTGCAGAGCCACCCTG
>NC_031786.1:689719-711690 GCF_001522545.3 Parus major | reverse complement strand
AGCCACCCTGCACAGCCAGCCCGGCAGCACCCAGGGCTCAGCCGTACCAACCACATCCAGGTACTGCCGCACCACGCTCTTGGGGTCGGGGCCCAGGAAGATGTAGAAGTCCAGGATCCCACCTGTGGTGCGCCAGGTCAGGGCCGGGCTGGGCTGCAGGAGCACGTCTGGGGATGCACAAGTGCCAGGGGAGGGAGCTGAGGATGGGGACACGGCCAGGCCCACGCCCGGTGCCTCCACGGGACTCACCCATCGCGTTGCTGTTCAGCAGAAAGACACCGTGGGCTGAACCATCGTCCTCCATCACCAAGTAGAAAGGGTGGGAGCCGTAGAGGTTGACGTGGGGCTGGAGCAGAGCACGGTGTGGTGCCAGTGAGGCTCTGCTGGAGACCACCTGACCACCCCTCGCCTCCAGTCAGGAGCACCAGCTCCAGGTGCAGACCCAGGGCTTGTGCTCCCAAACTCTGCCAAGTCAGCAGAGCTCTGCCCTGAGCCAGAGCGCTGGAAACAGCTCCCAAGCAGCACAGAGCTCCGGGGGGACAAACCTGGCTCTGGGGACAAACCTGGCTCTGGGGACAAGGGTCCCATGGGCTTGCCAGGACCCGGAGCTGAGGCAGCACAGACACATCTCCCCAGCCCCAGACAAGACGTGAGAGGCTGCAGGGCCAGCCCCAGGAGCACATCTGTGTCTCTTTCCCTCAGCCCCGCTCCGTACCGCGGGTGCCATGTCCCGATTCCAGAGGGTGACCCTGGTCCAGGCTGTGTCAAGGAACAGCGGTGTCAGGTGTTCCCCCAGCCCCGAAATGAAACGGGAGGGCAGGGAGGTGGAGATCTGCAGGAACTGGTCTGTGAAGAACAGGGGTGCGACCGTGGTGTTCAGCCTGCGGAGGGAAAGGGAAACTGCGGAACAGCCGGGAGGGAGGCACCGAGCTGCGGATGCTCATCACCACGTGAAGTAAAAACAAGTATCGGCTGAGCTCTGGGATTCCCGGTTCATTCCTGGTTCCCTGCACAGCCACTGAACCGCAGAGGGAGTCCAAGCGAAGCCCCCAGAGGCACCGCCAGCCGCCCCGGTGCTGTCCCCGGTGTCCCAGATGAACACCGGTGTCCCCGCACCCAGCCGGGCACCGTGCGGGCTCCCCGGGGGAACGGCTCGGGAAGGGAGCGGGGCAGAGGGGCACTCACAGCACCGTCCCGCCGCGCTGCCGGCACACCACGAGGCCGAAGGGCTCCTGGCTGACCCGCAGCCCGTAGAGCGTGGCGGGGGCTCGGCCGCGCACCCGCGGCGTGGCCAGGGGCACCTCGTAGCGCGGCCGGGCCGCGTCCCGGAGCTGCGGGCGGAGAGCGCTCAGCGGGGGCACGGGGCACCCGGGCCGATCCGCGGGGACCGGGCCGCACCGTGAAGCGCAGGCGGGCCGGGGTCTCCAGCGCCAGCTCCAGCCGAACATCGTCCACCGCTGCCGGCAGGAAAGCGGCGGCCACGCGGCGCAGCCGGGCGGAGAAGCCGCTCTCGGTGGCCGTCAGGTTCTCGGCGCGGTAGCTGCGGTAGCCGCGGGGGAAGAAGCACCAGGGCGGGCCGGGGCCGCTGCGGGGCCCGGGCCCGGGGATGTAGCAGCAGCCCCGAGCCTCGCAGCCCGCCCGCGACAGGAGCCGCTCGGGGCCGCAGTCGAAGCGGCCGCTCGGGGCCACCTCACAGGCGGCAGCGGCCGCGCCCCGCGCCTCGGCCGGGCCCAGCAGCGCCAGCAGCGCCAGCAGCGCCGGGCCCGGCCCCATGGCCCGGCCGGAGCCTCCCGACACCGGAGCCTCCCGACACCGGAGCCTCCCGACACCGGAGCCTCCCGACACCGGCCCCGCTGTGCCGGAACCAGAACCGACACCGGCCCCGCTGTGCCGGAACCAGAACCGACACCGGCCCCGCTGTGCCGGAACCAGAACCGACACCGGCCCCGCTGTGCCGGAACCAGAACCGACACTGGCCCCGCTGTGCCGGAGCTCGGGGCAGAACCGGCCCCGGTACCGGGGAATCGGCGCTGCGGCGGGCCCGGGGCGGGGCGGGGAGGCGGGACCCAGGAGCGGCTTGGGGCAGGGAAAGTGAAACGTAAACAGAAACGCACCGATGGAATGACAATGGTACCTCTTAAATAAACATTATACCCGGCAAAGTAAATATTATACCCTGCACCTGCTTTATTTATTTTATTTATTTACTTATTATTTGTATTTATTTACAAAGTCTGAGCCTGTGGAAGAATATGAAAGAGATCTGTGTATTTTCTGTGTTTCTGTCAGGCTTTCCCCAACCTGAGCTTGGATCGCAAGCAGTGACTGAGCCACTGCAGAGCCCTTTGGTGCCGGGGCTGTTTCTCACAGATCTCCTGCACGATGCTGTTAATGGTCTGCAGTCGATCCTGCAGTTTCTCCTGCTGGTTCATGCAGGCCTCTTCAGTGTGGCACAGGGCCTTGTACTTCCCTTGCCTCAGTGCCTGCAGCTGCTTCTGGTGCGCCTGGAGGGCCACAAGTTCCAACAGGTTCTGAGAAAAGCAGAAAGAGAAGGGGCTGTGACAGCAGGAAAAGCATGGGTGGGACTCGTGTCGGGTGCTGTGACCATCACTGTGGACAAGGGAAGGACAGGGCTGTGAATTCCCCACCACAACAGCCAAACAGCACCCCCAGCCCGGGTGTTGGAGGGGTGCAGACATCACAGAATTCATAAATCAGAGAAATTCCCACAAATGTAAGGCCACCCTTGCCGGGACAGGGTTTCAATACAGCTGGCTCTTGGTGAGCCCCCAGAGCATGATGAGTTAGTGCTGCTGTAACAGCACACTGAGCACACCCAGCTCAGCACGGTGCTGAGGCAGAGCTGGCAGCACTGGAAGCAGCAGGCTGTGTCTGGCTCACATGCTGGAAAGGAGTGGATGTGCTCACCCATCGTTTCTCGTTCTGAAGACTTTCCATGTCCAAGCTGAGGCTGTTGGTCTCATCCTGGAGCTGGGACAGCTCCTCCTTCTTTTCTGAAAAGCTGGCACTGAGAGACTCTTGGATGTCCTCCAGTTCCTGCATGGTTTGGTTGCATTCATAAATGTTCTAGTAAATGGAAGAGAAGGAAATGGCAGGTTTCAGTTCTCTAGTTCAGCTGCATTCCTGAGCATCCTCTCAGAACCCCGTTTTTGGGGATTTTCAATGAAAGTTTTCAAAGCCTGCCCCTGTGCCAGTGTGGGATCTGTGCATGGACACTGCTGTGCTCACTGCTGCTCACCACAAGGCCAGCCCCAGCTGTGTGAGCTCCTGCAGCCCCACTTTCCTTGCTCACCTCCTGGGTTTCCCTGATCCTCTTCTTCAGCTCCTGTTTCCTGCTTTGGAAGTCGCTCTTGGTGCTGTGTTTCTTATCTAATTTGCTCTGAGCCTCTGCCCGATTCGTTATTGTCTCTCTCTGAGAAACACACGCCTCCATCGCCCGAATCAACATCTCCTGCTGCTTCTGCAGCTGCTCGTGGCGCACCTGCCACAAACCAGACACAAACCAGCCTCAAAATACCCAATGTTTACCAACAGCACCGAGGGAAGATGTCCAGGTAGCACATCCCACCAGCATTAACCAGCTAGGTGTGACATGAATGCCTGCAAGCCAGGCTTGGTCCAGACCTGGTGTGCTGTGTGTGGATCTGGAAGGCAGAGGCTTGGGTTATCCACCTGTCTGCTCTTCAAAATGTTAGTCTGAACCTCATCAGCAAGAACAGAAACAGAAAAGCAGAAGCATCCTGAGCATGAAGGGCACGAGCTGCTCTGCCAGGAGAGGGAATGCTTCCCTAAAGCAGTGATTAAAGTGATGCAATATTTAGTAATCAACATTGCATATAAATCAGGGCCACAGAATCAGGTGGCAGACATACTGCAATTTAAATAGATTCCTTGGGAGTATCCAGATTCTGCTGAGGCTGGCACGGGGAATGTGGGATGTGTGGGCTGGATGTGCTCAGTTCAGTCGAGCTGCGGGGGGGGTTTAGAGTCCCACCCTGAGCCCTGAAGATGCCACTTCTCCAGCTTGTTTCTCATCTCCTGCCTCATGTTCCAGCCACTCCCAAGGCTGAGTACACTGGGTGGTTTCCCCTCCTCAGCCCTCTCTCCCAGTGCCTTACTTGCATCCTCCGAATCTCTGTTTTCATCTCATGGATTTCGCCGTGTTCTAACAGAGCATCTGTTGCTTCCCGCATCTCTTTTGCCAGCTGCATCTTCTTCTCCCACAGCAGGATCTGATGCCTTCAGAGAAGGGGAAGGACAGAGAAAGCTGGAACCCCCAGCTCCTGGGTTACCTGCCCAGTGCAGCACACTCACTGCCAGTTACTGGCAGAGTCTTCCCGTGTGGATCTTGGCAATGTCCAGCTCACACATGCTGGAACTGCTAAAGCCAACGTGCTCCCAGCCCCTGCTCTTCCAGAGACTGCTGAAACACCCCTCAGCTTTTGTGTTTCAAACATTCCTCCCCTTCTCCAGGAAGGCTAGAAGCACATTTGCTGGTGCCAGGTTTGGTGACTGGAGGTGAAAGGGAACATGGACAGTCACAGGGGACTGTGGCACTCTGGTACCTACTCTGCTTCTACCAGGCTGTTCAGGAGCCTTTCCTTCTCCTCAGTCAGTTGGCTGTGCCTCTCCTGCATCTCCACAGATTCTCTTTCTGCTGCCTAGATTTGAAGAACAAAACAATAGTGTTGTCAGGCTGAGGTTTTCCAGGATCACTGTTTGCCTCTGATCTGCACGGGAGGCTGGGACCTGGAATGAGGTGCCAGGTGCCTCAGTACCTTGAGAGACTGCACAAACTCGTTCTCTGTGACAATTTTGCCATTTTTCAGCTCCTCAACGCTGCTCTTGTTCTTGTTGATCAACATGTTCAACTTTATCAGGTCATTTGACATGTTCTTCATGTGCCGTTCCACGTCCTTCTGTTCTTTTATTTCCTGCTGAATTTCATCTATGAATGAACAGAAAAAAGTCTTAGAATTGCCCTGAGCACTGGTTGAACACAGACAAGGTGTGACAAACAGTTACCAGAGCTGGCAACACCTCAGGCAGAGCCACCCCTGTCCCACAAGTCCAGCCAAAACGATTTTCCACAAGCTCAAAAACCAAATAAAGCTTTTGAGGGAGACTCCTGTGGAAAAAAGTTGTGTTTGGCCAATGAAAGCACAGTCACTTCTGGGGACATTTACCTACCCACTACTTGCAAACTTTATTTGACAAGTGTAACAGGTGGCATTGTCACTTAGGGGCCGACTGTCAGGACAGTAGGGTCAGTCCTTACAGGAATAACCACGTGCAGTCAGCAGGAGTGCCCGAGCTGTTGCTATTCCTGCTCACACACAGCCAGGAGCACTCTTGGGGGCAGCTCCAGCTTTTCCCATCTGTAACCCTCCACTCCTCTCTCCCTCCCTTCACAGTGAAATCTGAAGGAGGAGTCAGGGAATGACGAACTTTCAAGGCGCAGTTTCCTCTGCTGCATGATGATGATCTGCTTCTGCAGCGTGTCCAGCGAGGTGATCTGTTCCTCCCTCTGCCGAGTCAGCCTCACCAGCTCCTTCTGCTCATTGAGCCAGTACTTCTGCAACGCCATCACCTCCGAGTTGCATTCCTCCAGCTGCTTGTTCAGCTGGTTGATCTCAATTTCCAGTGGCCCCAGTTCTTGCCCCTGTACAAGAGCAAAGTTTGGGATAAATCAGGCAGAAGCTGTCTGAGTTGTTTACTGGACTCTCCAAAGTTTGCAGAGGATGTGCCATAGGATTCATTTCCCTTTGAGTATCCATAAGGTCTGACAGTGCCCAGGACAGATTTGGGGGTCATGCCAATAGGGCCAACCCTCAGATGACTGAAACCTCACTGCCTGCCCCATTCTCCCCTCCTCAGTGTTTGCAGGTTTTTCCAACAAGATCCTGTTTACTCACTGAAGACATTTGGCATTTTCATCAGGTACAGGCAAGTCCCTGCAGGGATCTGTGCCAGGCACACCCTCATTTCACAATTCCCTTCACTGCATTATTGAACTGATAAACATAAACACCTGCATTAACCAATGCAACTTTTAAATCACAGCGCTGATGCCTGAAAGTTTGAACTACCCAACAACAGAGTGACATTGACCAGGGGCATCTGTGGCCACCACCAAGAATAAAATCAAAATTGGGACTGAAACACAAAAGTACCTACCCCCTGCTGAGCCAGAAGCATCTCCAGCTTCTTGTTGTACAGGCAGATGATCCCTCCCTTCTTGTCAGCCTGGAGCCTGGACTTTGCAATCTCATTTTCCTGGCAGGTGATCAGTTCATTCATGTTTTTTATTTCCTTGTCCACCTCACAGAGTGTTTTTTGGTGAACTGTCAGCCTGCAGCTGGTATTAGTTGCGTTCAGAATAATCTGGGCCACATCATTCTCAACCTTGTAGAAGTGCAGCTCCTGGGAATATCAAGAGAGAAAACACATCACTGTCCCCAACAGCTCCTTGTTGAGTTGTAATGTCACCTGTCCCAGCACAGGAGCCAGGGGATTGAGCTTCTCCTCCCAGGTCTGTACTGTGAGCCATGAGCTACTTACCCTCTGTGTATCTTTGCTTCTCCATCAATTGACAGGCAATACAATATCTACCAAACAGCTGTTGAAAAGCATTAAGGAGCCTAAACATTGCAAAAACCTTTAAGAGACCTCACTCATCCCTTCTGCAATGACCCCTTGCCCAGCTGTCTGCAGCTACCTGCCACCAGTACTGGGACATCTCTGTATTGTCCCTTGTCCAGCACAGCTGGCACACACAGCCCTCACCCAACAGCCAGCACAGCACTCAGTGTGAGTGCTGAGTTCTCTAAGCTTTCTAAGGGATCCAGTTATACACTCCCAGAGAGAGCAGCTTATCATGGATTAAAGAGCTGTGGGTCAGGCTGGACCGTGCCTTGGACATTCCTCAGAACTGAGAGCTGCCTGCATGCCACTCCGTGATGGATTATAGAAATAAAAATTAATTAAAATTAGATTACAGAAGTACCACATGTCCACAGTTTTTCTTGAGTACATAAGAAATGCTGGTACTTTATGGGAAATACTCCCATTTTTAAAGTAAAGGACAGGGTGTTTTGTGTCAGGCCTTTTTGGCTGAGCTCTCTCACACACACCAGAATCCTGCAATAAGATCACAGGGAGAACCAGATGGGAGAGGCAAACTCAGCAGAGCTTCAGTGCAGACCTGAAACCAGAACAAAGTCACTGACAAACCCTGCTGGGGACCCACTGCTGCAGCAGCTCCTTCCCTGCCCTCCCAGGGTGGGGATGCCGTACCAGGTCGCTCTTTCTGCTCCGCAGTTTTTCAGCCAGCTGGGAGAAGTGCTTTGCAGCTTTGCTGGATATCATCTGGTCCTGAAGCTTTGCCATGATTTCACTCTCTAGCTGCTCTTTGTCATAAGTTCCTTTCTCTATACCCTTCCTGATGGACAGCAACTCATTCAGGTGAGCAGCCTGGTCCTAAAAGGTTGGAAGAGAGAGACAGGATCACTACAACTGTTTGAGGAAGGGTTTTCAATCCATGTATTCAAAAGGACTCTCCTCACCATCCTGGTCCTGCTGAGGGCCTGCTCTGTCTCATGGAGAATATGAGTGTAGGTGCCAGTCTGAACCTGCAGGGCCTCCTGCTCCAGCAGGCACTGGGCAATCAGTTTCCTTGTTGTGCTGGCATCATTCTGGGACCGGTTCAGGAGGCTGACAAGATTCTCATTCTTCTCCTCCTCTTTCCTGATGGACTTCCCACAGCCATGGATGTCCCCTTCTATGGACTTGAGGTCACGTCTGTAGTTGCTGGAGGGGCAAAGAGGATGGAAAGTCATCAGAGGGATTGGTGCTGAACAGCCACCCACAAACTCCTCTTTTCAAACACGTTATTGCAGCAACAACTGCCCAAGAAGAAAGGTGTTTGTAAGGGCTCAGCTGCTGTGACAGTGCAGAGCCAGCAGGAGATGGATGGAGACATTAAGACTTAAAAGTAAATGTGTGTAGGAAAATTGATTCCTTCTTTCAGTACTGTCCCAGCCCCATTCTGACCAGGATGTCACCATGTAAAAGAGAATCAGTCAAGCTTTAAGGCTCCTGAGCAAATAAACACTTCCTCTGCCAGTAACAGGGAGGTTTTCCTGAACATTTCCAAAGGCCTCACAAAACCTTGATAATGAGAGATAAACCCTTCCTGACATCCAGCTCTTTGGAGTAAGAGACATTGCAGAGGTGATGGAACACTTTTAATGGAATAAAATGCAATCACAAAAACTCTAAACAGCTTCAAGAACCCCCCACATTCTGAGGAAGAGATGTGGTTAGGTTAAAGAAAACAGCAACAAAGAAATGTGCTTCTTATCCTTTAAATTCATTATGCACTTTAGAGCAGGAAACTTGTTCTGCCTGCCACACCCTGCCCACACCGTGCTGAACCCCCCAGGAGACACACTGGAATCCCCTCTGGAATCCCTCCTGCCCAAACCTGAGGTGTCCTCCAGCTCTGCTCTCAGACCATACCTCAGCAGCTCCTGAGTGACAACATAGGCCTCGTCCCTCTGCTTCATCCCAGCCAAGCTGCTGTTCCAGTGGTCCATCAGCCTCTTTTTCTCCATGTTAATAGTCTGGACCTCCAGAGCAGCCTGGGGAACAGGGAGATGGCAGACAGGATGAATCTACACTGTGTTGAAAAACAAATTCCTGTTACAATACAATTTTTTTTTTCTCTTCTTGTGTGAGCAGGATCAGCTTCAACTCCGTGGCTGGTTTCATTTCTCAGCAGCCCACAGAGCACAGGTCTGCAAGAAAAAACTGCTGAGAAGGGCAGGAGGAAGTGATTTACAGGCACTTCTTAAGGACAAAGGAAAAGAAAAAAAAGTCCTCATTCTTCCAAACAGGAACAAACTGTGAAACTCTGTCCCACATTGTGCACACCACGTGAGCACAGGCCAAAGGGGTCAGCCCTGCCAGAGGGAAATATTAACCACAAGGGACAAGTCCCCTCCTACCTCACTGACTGCCTGCCGGGTCACTTTTGTGTCCTCTGCCTGGGCCACAAGCTGAGCTTCAAACAGAGCAATTTGTTCCTGGAGCTGGTGGACTCTCCTTGTTAACTGGTCCAGATGAAGGTCCTACAGAGCCAGAGCCAAACAGTGCAGGGTGAGTCATGGAACCTCAGTCCAAACCAACTGTATCCTATAAGAATAATAGCAGCTAAAAGAGGAATTAAAACTGGCAACTGGATTAGATTTGAGTCCTACTGAAACTTTCCCATTCATGCACAAATGGCTCGTGACTGCAGCAGGGATGGCTGGCAGGAGAATGAAACCTGTTTGTTATTCCAGCTGCAGCAGTAAATTGATAAACCCACATTCCCTCCTGTCAGCACTGAGGCCACCTGTCCAGCTACTGGGAATCTTAATAATGTATGTTTGAAAATGCTTTGTTAAAACCCTCCTAAACCCAGTGTATTTCAGCAGTTTGCATGGAATTCTGCACAGTACAGTGGATTGTGTCCTGGAAGGCAGCAGAGGGAGCTCCAGCACCGACCGGCTCTGCTCATCCCCAAACTTTCCATTGTGAAATTCGCTGTGGTTCACAATTATTCTCAAGACCTGTACACGTGATATTTCTTCATTAAATATCCTCCTTCCCCCACACCTCCTCTCCTTGAGTGAAGAGTGATTTACTGTCCTAAGGCTTGCAAATCCTCTGGGCAGTACTGCTGTCTGGGGTAGGCAGGGCTTCTTTTGTCAGAAAAGCCTCTGGATTTATTTCTTTTAAATTATTTGAGTAAAATATCCCTACTTATCTTCCATGATTCAATTGCTCTAGCCTTCCTCCTGACAAGGTGCCACATCCTCCAAGACTGACTGCTGGTACCTGCATCTATTTATTTCAAAGACAGTTTTTCTTGGTACCTGTTTTTTCTTCTCCACCTCAGCCTGGATCCTCTCTGCCTCAGCCCTCCTGGCTGACTGTTTCATCAGCAAAAGCCTGTGATGCATGTCCTGGTCCATGTTCTGCACGTAGAAGAGCTCCAAGGCCAGGTTTTCAATCTGGGTCTGCATTGCAGAAACTGGGGGAAAAAGAGGAAAAATAGTTACAGAGAAATTTGTTTTTGTAGGGTACCCCTTAAACAGAGAAAAAAGGGAAAGAAATACAGAAGCTCCCAAAGCAAACCCTCTCACACACCAGCTCAGCCAGCCCTCCCCAGCATACATATTTACATCAGCTTTGAGTACAGCTCCACAAGCAAAGCTAAAGATCCTGACAAGCAATTTCAGGATTCCCAGCTCACACAATTCCAGGAGAATCTGTGATGCTTTTCCATGAGCACATTATTCCCTATTAGTTATTCTGCCACATTTTTCTATCCAGTGCTTGACTTAAATTCCCATTAATTTCTCCACGCAGCCCTGGAATTGGTAAACAGTGCCAGGACTGCCTTGGTCACCTTTCTTGCGTTCATCATCCGTGTTGTGACACATTTCCTTGTGAGCACCCCTGAGGCCCTGCAGTTCTGCCTCCAGCTGCTGCCGCGCTGCGGCCGCCTGGGAACAGCGCTCGTGGCTCTTCTCCAGCTCCACCTCCAGCTGCCCCAGCTGCTGCTGCGCCCCATAAAGGATCACCCCGAGCTCTTCTCTCTGCTCTTTGCTGGTTTTCATTGCTGTTCTCTGCAGACACAAGAGGGAAGGAGCTGTCTGGCAGCAGTTTGGAGAGGAGGGGTGTGGGAAGGCAAAGGAGAGGCTGTGTACCAGCTCACGGAGCTCTAGGTTCACTTGTTCTATCTGCTTGGTGAGGTAATTCTTCAGGGCAGCCTGGAATCTTGTCATCAGAGGCTGTAAAGGAGGACAGTATTAATAAGCTTTAACATACTTGTGTAAAGAGATGATGAAGAAGCCTCGCTGCTACATCCCCCACCCAATAAAACATCTTATTTCTGCCACAGACACTTGGGTGCTTATTTTAGCTACACTCACTGTAGCAAGTGAGAGATGCTACAGTGGGTATTTGCTGATGCCAGAAAGTGAGAGTATTTTAAAATCAGAACTGTGCCAGAAGAGCTACATCAGAGAACCCACCCCTCACTCTTGCTGCAAGGAATCCTCTTCCAGGAGCAGTGAACGGGATTTACCCACTGCTCACTTCTGACCCTGCAGCTCCAGGGTCAGGACTGAGTGACACAGTCAGCAGTCAATACTTTGGCAAAACTGATTTTCACACGTGCAGCTGAACAGCTGAGCCACTGCTTACAGCTCACCTCACATTTCAGAGAAACACAAACACCAACTCTGCAAAGAACAGCAAGATTTGAAGACTTCTCACATGTTCTGGATCCAAGATGAGCAGTTCTGTTTCTCCTGCTTTTTTCCCCCTCCTTTTTCTTGTCTCCTGTTTCTCAGCTGCCTTTTCCCCGCTTTGGTTGCCATGATCACTGGGGAGCTCAAAGGTTGGCTCTCCATGGCGAGAACTGGGTCGTCCTTTGCTCCCTGGACCCCACCCCACCACAGAAAAGGAAAAAGATAAAGCAACAGGATTAGATTTCATAGCATTGTGCCTCTGGTTGGATTAACGAGAGGGAGAAAAGCAGAGGCTGTGCTGGAGAGATGTTGCAAAGGGGATACCTGGCCTGGTGTCTGTGTCCAGCTCTGCTGCAGGTGCTCCTGAGGGAAGGGAAGGGGCTCCTCCATCTGCAAGTGCCTGCTCCATCTCACCCTGTTCAGGAGGACAAATTTGTCACGTTCTGCATTATCTGGGAGAGTCTCAGGTGATTTTTCCTGAGACATAAACCCCATCACCTTTTCCATTTCCCCCTAAACATCTGCTCACTTTTGCCACGAGACATGAACAATGCAAACAACAGATCAACACAAGGGCCTGGCCCTAAAGCCAGCACAGAGATGCACCCAAAATATAATTAATTACTTTTCCCATTTCTGCAGAGCCCTCGAACTTCTCCTCCTGCAGGGACAATGACTCTGCTCCAGGGGAACACTCTCCATTGCCATTGCCATCCTCTGCTTCCACGGCCTGGCACACAGCACAGGTGAAAAGCAGAGCAGCACATTGTGTTTGCATTTGATTTTAATGTTATGGTGTTTTTTGCCACGGGGTGCAGAAGTTTAATTAAATGTTTAATCTCATTTATAAAAACAGTCACCCAGCAACACTGAGATCGTAAAGATCCTGACTAAACTTCTCCACACCACTTACACTTTCACGTGCTTCTAGTTCGCATCTATTAAAAAACAGTCCTTATAGATTTATTAAATAAATTCTCCCAGCTAGCACAACATGTAGTTAATGAATTACTCTTGTTCTTCTCTCTCTCTTTTTAAAGAGAGGGTGAGCAGGAGGCTCGGGGCACGCACCGGGGAGCCGGACGGTACCGGGGGGTGTCGGACGGTACCGGGGGGTGTCGGACGGTACCGGGCCGGCGGTGGAGGGGATGGGCAGTGCCGGGCTTCTGTGGAACCCGGAGCGGGCCGTGGTGGAGGGGCCGGAACCGGGACGGTACGGTACGGGACGGGACGGGCGGTACTGGCGCAGGATGGGATGGAATAGCACAATGCGTGACGGCAGAGGAGCCCCGGGCGGGCAGTACCGAGCAGCACCGAGCAGTACCGAGCAATGCCGAGCAGTACCGGGCAGTACCGGGCGGTGGCGGTAGCGATACCGGTACCGGTACCGGCCCGGCCCGGCCCCGACTCACCCGCGGCGGCTCCGCCATGTTCCCGTTGCCAGGCAACGCATCAACACCCGCTCACGTGACCGGCCGGGCCGCACCACCGCGGCCCGCGGGGGGAGCGGGGGGCTCGGCTCGCACCATCCCCGGCGCGCGGGGGGGTTCGGGCCACGCTCCGTTCCCCGGCAGCCCCGGTTCCGCCCGCGGGCCCGGTACCGGCACCGGGCGGGTCCCGCTGTGCTCTCCCCGGGCCGGGCAGCTCCGGGCCGGACGGACGGGCGGGGCCGCCAGGCGGGCACAGCCCCAGGGGCCGGGCGGAGCGGGCGGGCGGTGGCAGCGGCCCCGAGCAGGGCCGGGAGCGGCGGCGGCGGCGGCTCCGAGCCCGCCCCGGGCTGGACAGCGCCGGGAGCTTCCCGGGGCTCGTCTGTGCCGGTAAAGCGGGGCCGGGCCGGGCTGGGGGCGGCGGGAGGTAGAGCGGCCCGGTGATCCTGGAGCGCTGCCCCGGGACCCCCGGGCCCGGTACCGGGATCCTGCCGGTACCTGGGCAGGTCCGTGTTTGATCCCGTTCTTTGTCCGCCCTTCCCACGCCGGAGCCCCGCGGAGGGCGGCGGGATCAGGCGGGTGCTCTGGGATAGCGGGATGCTCCCGGGGATCGGGATAATCCCGGGGATCGGGATGCTCCCGGGGATCGGGATAATCCCGGGAGAACGGGATGCTGCCCGGGGATCGGCATGCTCCCGGGAATCGGGATGCTTCCGGGGTGAGGATGCTGCCCGGGGTCGGGATGCTCCCGGGGATCGGGATAATCCCGGGGATCGGGATGCTGCCCGGGGATCGGGATAATCCCGGGGATCGGGATGCTCCCGGGGATCGGGATGCTCCCGGGGTCGGGATGCTCCCGGGGATCGGGATGCTCCCGGGAGAACGGGATGCTGCCCGGGGGTGAGGATGCTGCCCGGGGGAAATCTAAATAGTCCTTAAACTTTCTCTTCGGTTATTTGGGTATGGCTCCGTGCAGCTTGGGGTATTTCAATGTTTTCCTTCCTTTTGGGGACGTGGTCTTGTCCCAGGTGACCCCAACATCAACCTGGGCCGTGTTACCTGCGGAGGAGGTGGATGGGGGATGGCTGGAGGTGCTTTGATGAGCGGTCTCGGGATGCTGCAGGCAGGGTTTTGGGGTGCTGCTTTGCTCTCCGTGCTGCTGACACTGTAAAATAACTTGGCTGCTTCTTTTGGGACATCTGCCTTTTCCGGTCTCAGGCTGGGAGCTTGACTTGCAGAGGTGTTTTGTTCTTAGTTACTACTCGGAATAGGAGGAAAGATGGGAGTCCAGGGTGTCTGAGTGGCAGAGATGATGTGTGGTCTGATGTTTGTCATACTCAAAACAGAGTTTGCAGCAGCTCTTCCACTGAGCTGTGATCCAGACTCCTGGTGTTTGAGCTGCTGCTTTTTGAGTCCTGAGAGTGTTATCAGGACACAGCAACAGGATGTTGGAAATAAGAAGTCATTAAAGTCATTAAAGCGTTTCCTGTGGCCCGGGCAGTGCAGATAAGCGACATGAAAAGCTGGTAAACCAGGGACGGAGGGACATGTGGCACACACAGTTTGGTGCTGGGGATGGGTGAGTTTTGTTTGCATTTTGTTTGCTTTTTGTTTGCTTTCTAATGCTTGAGCAGGTGTGGCTGGGAGCAGCCAGCCTGACATAGCAGTCCCTTTCCCTTTTTTCATCTCTTGAGTCACAGCCTTGCAGGATTCAGGCTGCTGCCCCTTTTCTGCTCAGCCGAGATTCATCTGGGTGAAATCTGTCCCGCTGTAGTGACTGCATTTGGACTTGGGGAGATTTTGGCTGTTCCCTTCCCTTCGCTCCGTGAGCCGCTGCTGCTCCAGCAGAGCAGCAATGAAAGACTTTTGGTGACCTACATAATTCTCCCCATGAGATGGGATGACTTCAGAGTGGCTCCCCATGGTAAATGCTTTTCCTTGATTTGGCTGGATCCTCTTAACCGGCTCCAGCATGGCGAGGAGTTTGGAAAGCTTTTCTCTTTTCACTCCCAAAGTCGAGGTATGGTAATACAAAGAGAAGGTCGTACAAGGGCTCTCATGTGCTTGTGGAGGAGTAGAGATGAAGTGAGTGAGCAGCTGAAGTGGCTCAGCAGATCCCCTCAGAGGACTGGGAGGCAGCTGAGTCCTTTCTCCAGGCTGCCGTGCTCCGCTCGCTCTGTGCTTGAGAGTTCCAGACCCAGCATTTGCTGTTCCCAGCAGGGGAAGGAGGCAGGAATTTGTGTCTGAGCCCCACCACCACAGCGACTGTGCACTCCTAGAATATGTAAAATTAAATTCAAGTTATTAAGGGCAAGAACGAAAAGGAGCCTGTCGCGTTTTCCTCCCGAAGACATTTCATACTCAGACGTGGTGCTGCTGTTTGACAGCTCGTGTTTCTCAGCCGTGCCCAGACACGCTGCAGGTCTCACATTTCACTTCCAGAGCCCCACAGCGTGGCTTCTGTGGCCTGTGAAGCTCTGGGAGTCTCGGCCAGCGAATGAGCCCTGGGAGGCAGAGGGCTCAGCGCTGGGAGCTGGGGGCTGCAGCTGGGCTGGGCTCCCCAGGGAGAGGAGCCGGGGTGCTGTGGGTGCCAGCACTGCCAGAGGTGGGCTGCCTGTGCCAGAATGGGATACAGGAATCCCCAGCAGCGTTTGGTCCAGCAGCAGGTGCCAGGTGAGGTGTGATTGCCAAGGCAAACAGGATCCTGTGGATGGGTTCCTGAGGAGGGAAGGGCAGCTCTGGGTGCTGCTCTGGACGCTGCTGGCTGGAACTGGACAGGCTCTGGGAAGTGATTTCAGCAATTGGCTCCCCAGCACTTTCTCACTCATGAAGCTGAGAAGTGCTGGCACCGACTGGGACAGCAGCCAGGGCTGTGTGAACAGACACAGGAGCTGGAGCGAAGATTTTTAGTGGCAACAGTTGATGTGTGGGAGAAGAAAATGTGTGTGTGCTTAATAAATATTGGCACTCAGCAAGAGCTTATCAGCTAACGCAGTGCTTCAGCTTCTGGAGAGCTGAGCTGGCTCTGCCACACTGAGAAGAATCCCTTCAGATCAGCAGATAAATACGAAATTAATATGAAAAATGGGGTTTTTTGAATGGTGCTGATTTACTGCTGCCTGAGCTGTGGGACGGTTCCTGCTGCTTTCCCAAGCACACACAAGAAGCAGCAGCAGTTCCTGCCTCTCCCCACAACCCAGGCCCCATGGACTGTGTGTGCAGGTGTTGTCCCACGTGGAAAAGGGCTGAGAATAGAGCAAACCCTGCAGATTTGGTCTCTGTTATTTGCTGCTTTGTGTTGTATGAGCTCCTCTCTTTTAGGAAGGAGGAGCACTTTCCCAAGCAGAGTTTCAGGGATTTTTGGGGTTGTAGCACTACAGATGACCTTCAGAGGTCCAGCCCAGCACCTGGTCCCCACTGGGACTGACTGGGTATTTATTTCTGAGGCCTTTGAAACCCCAGTGATGTAAATGGCCCCTTGGGGTTCCCTGTTCTGGAGCACCATTGTCCCAGCTGCTGGAATGACAAAACTAGATATTCCTTGCCACAGTTCAACTGCCTTACAACTTCTCCCGTCCTTCATCGACAGCTCTTCCTTTCTTTGGCAGTGACAGTTCCCATGTGTGAAGACTTTTAACACATTTCCCTCACTTTTATCTTCCCTTGGCTATCTCTTTCCCTGGCCCAGATAACTCTTGTCACCCTCCCTGAAACTGTCCTGTGACTTGCATCTGTTTTTCATTAATCCTGCAACCAAAGCTACAAAGAATTCCCTGGCCTGTGGGAACAGTGAAAGGATTGAGTTTCCTGGTGATATTTATATATCCCAGTGTGTCTGGCTACTGTCTGCAGCACTGCAGTGGTCTCTGGTTTCTGATTCTGCAAGGCAAGTCCAACAGACTGAGTTTCTCAGCTGGCAGGACACTGTATTCCAAACCTTTTGTCTTTTTTTGGTTTCCTCTTCCCAAGCCTGTGTGTACCTGCAGCACCATCCACCTGCACATGCAGGCAGTACTGAACAACAGGTGTTCTGCAGGATCAAAGTAAGATTTCCCTTTAAATTCCTCTGGCTTTCCAGGGAGCAGCTTTTGATCTTTACCTGTGGCTTTGTTCTTTCTGTGCCCGGTGAAAGCTCATTAAGCGGTGCCTTTGTGTCCTGACCCTCCCCTGCCTTCCCTGGAGCAGCCAGAGAGCTGCAGCAGGACATCACACGGCCTCGTGTTTCTCCTGTGCCTCTCCAGCCCTGTCCCTGTGTTTCCTGAGGAAGCAGTCCCTGGCCAGCTGCTGCCTCCTTCCTCCTGGGCATCCGCTGATTTTTGGGGTTCTGAGGAAGCTGCTGGCATGGATGAAGGTCTGTGCTGCTGCAGCCAGAGCTGTGCTGACAGGTGGCCCTGCCCAGGTGTGCTGGAGGCCCAGGTCTCCAGCCAGGTGTCTCCACATCACTGTCCCTGACTCCCCTGGCCCTGGTTGGAAACTGTGTGTTGTAACTCAGGGTGGGGAAGGAGAAGTTGCACCACAATTTACTGTCTGTTCCTGCAGGGTGCAATGAGAGGAAAGGTGATTTGCTCCTTAAATGTGATTGAGGTAAATGACTTTCTGCCAGGTGTAACCCAGAGCCCGAAACTGTGGATTTTGGCAATGTGGACAAGACTGAGCTTGGGGCTGGACAGGTTTTGGGGGCTGAGACATGGGGAGACACAAGTCTGGTGCTAGGAGGAGACAGGAGTGTGCAGGGCTTGCAAAGTGATTCTCTTATCCCAAACACTTGCTGGTACAGAGCAGATTTGATGTTTCTCCACCAAGTCCCAGCAAAGGCTGAAAAGCAGAAACTGCCCCTGCTGTGATTCCAGCTGACAAATGTGGCCATTGCCAGCTAAACCAATAGTTTGTCCTTTAGTGAAGGCTCTGTCAACAGCTTGGCAGTCTCATTTGCAGTCTTCTGCATGTAGCAATCTGTCAGAGGCAGGACAGCTCTTTTCCTTCCCTGCAGCCCTCACTCTGCCCTTTGGGAAATGCTCCTTTGCCATTTCTGCCTTCTGCCCTCCTGGGCTGGCTGGATTTGCCATCAAAACCAGATTAAGAGAATCAGAGCTGTCCAACATCAGCCAGTGCTTGTTTAAGCCCTTAAGTATTTCCTCAGAAGATGCCCCAGGCCTGGGCCTGTCTCCTTTGTTTTCCTCTCTGGCTCTTGTGGCCGTGCCCTGCAGCCCAGCGTGGGACTGGTCCCCAGGAACGCCCCAGGCCTGGGAGCCTGGCTGTGTGTGGGGTGTGCTGGGTCACACTGGCCTGTTCACAGCAGGCTGGGCCATGCAAACACAAAAGAACAAAAATAGGAGCTCCCTCTTGTCCTGTGGTTTTGGCAGAACAGAAACTGCTGTGGTTCTGGCGCTTCCCAGCTGGGGATGGCTGCAGGGAGCCTGCTCTGCACCGGGCTTGCTTTGTGTGAGACCCTCCTGCTCTTCCAACACGTCCTGGTCCATCTGCTGAATGTTTTATAGCTTGGGAGACCCTTCTGGGTCCACTGCAGAGCTCCTCATCATCAGCCCCAGCAAGCAGCACATCTCATTTGAGCACAGAGCTGGGGATTGTGCTCCACAGAAACTCTGGATGGGTGAGATGTTTGTCTTGGGTTGGTGTGCCATGCTCTGTGTCTGGGCTCTGCCCTCCCTGGTGAACATGAGGCTTTCAAACCCTATCTCTGGCAAGGCTCTGTTTAACCATCACTGCTCAGAAGAACCCAAACCAAACCCAAAACCAACCTCTCAAAAAAAAATCCCAACCCCCAAAACCTCAAACACACAGAAATGGCAAGCACAAGACGAAGTGGGTTTGATTGATGTTGTTTTTGGAGATGCTGTGGCTGGAGCAGCAGCCCCACGTTCAGTGCTGTGGTCTCAGCCATTTGTGTGCTGAAGGAAGCTCTGGGATCAGCTGTGGCTGTGTGACATCCCCATGTCAGTGACACTTTGGGCAGGCCCACACTCTGAGCTGTTCCCTCAGTGGGGGATTGCAGTGCCCAGCATTGCTGTTCTGTCTCCTCCCCACAGCAGTTGTTAACATCTGGGGTTTTGCTGCCTTCGTGTTTCTTCATTGCAGAGAAAATGTCCTGGGATTCTGTGCCTGAGCACCTTTGAAGCATGAAGGTGATGTTAGAGATCCACAGGATTTGTGGGCTCCTGCTTGAGGTGTGGATTGACGGGAGAACTGTCCTCAGACAGTGGGTGGCACGTGCTGTGCTGTCGTTATTTTGGTTCTCACACTATTTTTTCCTCCTCCTTGGCAGATCTTCTGTGTTTGGCTCCTGACGAGAGCTGACAGATGATGGAAACATTTCCCTGGCGATGTCTCTGGGGCGACTCCTCCGTCGAGCCTCTTCGAGAGCGTCCGACCTCCTGACCCTGACTGCCGGCGGCTCCTCCTCCGTGCTCGAAGGGGAGATCATCTACTCCAAGAACAATGTCTGTGTGCACCCCCCTGAGCTGCTGCAGGGCATTGGGGAGCACCATCCAGGTGATGGGCTGCTGCAGACTCTGCCCATTCTCTCTTTTTCTCTCTCCTGGCTGTTGCTTCCATCAACTTCTACTCCTTGGGCTCTAAGAAATGAAGAGTGGGGGACAGGGCAAGGCAGTTTTGTGAAAGGCTAAGGAAAGCCATGCACCAGCTGATCCATCAGCTCTCCTTTTAGTAGGAAGATTAGTGATGTTGCTCCTTTCTCTTCTGCTCCAGCATGGATTTACCTGGTTTAGTAAGTCCTTTTGTGCAGTCAGAAGTTGTCATGTGAGGACAGTAACTTCTGCTGCTCCTTCACATCCATGAATGGTTCAGGAAATCCAGGTGTCCTCTTGGAACTGTTATTGCTGGAGTGGCCTCGGCCACCACGGGTACAGGGAAAATCCAAAAAGCCTGATTGTGGCTGCATGCACTGGAGTAAATGAGGATAAATCCTGCTCTATCCTTTTATTCTCATCTGTTCCTGTGCTCTTTCATCTTCTCATCAAAGACCTGTGGCTCTTGGCTTAGCTTCACAAAACGAATTATTCTGTGAGCACTGACCCTTGCTTTCCTTTTGGTGTGGGTGACTTCTTTTTCCATTGGCTTCCCATAAAGGCAGCCCTTTAACTGCACCAAGGTAAATATTCTTGAGAAATCAATGTTCAGCTGGCACTTGAAATTGTTTAACTAAGAAACAGTAGAACTTTTTCATGTGGGAACATATTTTATAATTTACTCTTGATTAGTAAATCTGTCCAGGAAGTCCAAGTATTTGCATGTCATCTCCCTGTTCAGTTAGGCCAGAGGGAATTCACACTGTTCAAAAGCCACAAGCAGACTTGAAATGATTTGCAAATACTGAATAATGCTGAGCACTCCACAATTCCTTTGACAGAATTGTGTCCTGGTTAATAAAAGGGTTTTGCCCCTGTGTAGTGGTAGGAATCACAGGATGGTTTGGGTTAGGAGGGACCTTAAAGATCATCTCCTGAAAAGGTAAAGGGAGGACACTAAAGATCCTCCCTGCCATGGGCAACCAGGTTGCTCAGAGCCTCTTCCAGCTTGGCCTTGAACATTTCCAGGGTTGGAGAAAGGGGGAAAGGGGAATTTTGGGGTTATGCAGCTCCCTTAGAACGACTCCGTGTCTCACCTGGTGCTCCTGTGCTCTCTCTCAGGCTATTTGTGCTTGTACATGGAGAAGGACGAGCTCCTGGGAACCACTCTGATCCTGGCCTGGGTGCCCAACTCGCGCATCCAGCGGCAGGATGAGGAAGCCCTGCGCTACATCACCCCCGAGAGCTCCCCCGTGCGCAAAGCGCCCCGAAAGCGCGGCCGCCACGCGCAGGGCATCGGCATCGGCCGGCCCGCGTCCCCCCCCGAGCACAGAGGGGCGCCGAGCCTCCGGGGGGACGAGGTCCTGACGGTGGCACTGCCGGGGAGGGATGGGACCCCCTCCTCAGAGGGGGAGAGGCCGTGCAGCCGCCGGTCCCCGCAGCCCCCGCGCAGCGACTCGGGGACCCTCTCCACCGTCAGCTCCCAGGAGGAGCACAACAGGTCGGAGGGCACGGAGGAGGGCCTGGACTGCAGGGAGGACGAGGGCTCCTTGGAGCTGTCTGCTGATGATGTGAGCAGGGACAGCACTTTTGACTCTGATTCTGATGCCTTCTCTTCCCCCTTCTGCCTCTCTCCCATCAGCGAAGCCCTGGGGAAGAGCAGCAGTTCTGTGTTCCTGGACAGTGAAAGCAGGTGAGTGCATCCTTTGCTTTCTGGGCACCCGGTGCTGAGCTTGGAGATGCTGAAGGAAGTTGAGAAACTTCACAGTGACATTGAGTTCAATGTCCTGTCTTGCTTCAGACTCCTATGGAATTTACAGGAAACTCTCAGCCCGTTCTGCTTCTGCTCAGTGCACCCTGGCCCCAAACATCCCGGGCTGTGTATGTTCTTTCAGGTGAACAGGAGCTCTGGAAGCAGCATTGCTAAATTAAACGGGTCCTTTGTTGGCCTAATTGGCTCTGCTGAGGATCTGAGCTTGTTGCTTCTCGTGCAGAGCCACATCAAAGGGCCTGGCTGATTTCCTGGGCCATGGGCACCTCTCCGGGCCCTGTGTTGACACCAAAGCTGCGTGTGGGAACTTGTTTTGCTGCTGTTCAGAACGTGGTCTCACTTCATACAGATAAATATCAATTCTTGCATGTTTAACCTGGGTATTTCAGTCAGTGCTTCTCAGTGTCACCTGCTCCACATGGGGAAAGAGGGAATAGTGAGCAGGAGGACACCTGTACAGCTCCCTGTTTCCATACTCAGTGGTTCTGACCTTCTGGGCCCTGCCCTGTTGGTGTGTTACTCCTCTCCCTCTCAGAGAGGATGGATGTGCTGCATTCCTGAAGCACCATGAGTTAGGCTAAACTCAGCTTTGAAACTACACCTGAAGTGAGGAGAAATGAGAAATGAGTTCTCCCTTGTGCATGTCAGCAATGCACAGACTGCACTGACAGCTGAAGAGATTTTGCCTCTATTTTACGGGCTAATCTCAAGTGCAGAGAATGCCAGTAAGAACGAGGTTTGTGAGGAAGTATTCTAATGGATTCAATTCTCTCTGGATATTTAAAAACCCTTCTGTGAGGTGATGTCAGACTTTGTATCAGCTTTGCATTCAGGATGTGCCTGGGGTTTGCTGGGCTTGAGCTCTGCAGCACCTGTGCAGTGGGGTGAGTGGTGGCTGTCCCAT
>NC_031786.1:684948-689524 GCF_001522545.3 Parus major | reverse complement strand
ATCCCATCCCATCCCATCCCATCCCATCCCATCCCATCCCATCCCATCCCATCCCATCCCATCCCATCCCAAGTGATCAAGTCCAGCCTTTGCCAGATCAGTGGGTGAGAGGAACACCAGTGACCAGGAGTGAAATGTGTGTAGCCTGGCATCTCCTGTCCTCCTCGAGGGACTGTGGAGCTCAGGGCTCAGGAATGTGTTCTTAGCCCACTGTAGTGGCTGGAAGTGGGAAGAGCGAGGGACATGTTTGGAATAACATCCTGGCTGCTGGAGAGCAGGAGGCTGAGCTCATCCTGGGGAAACCCCAGCCCTGGCATGGGCCACAGCCCACGTGCTGTCCCAGGAATGCTGTGGGCTTGGATTGCTCCCACAAGGAGCTGGTGCAGGAGGGTCCCAGGCAGAGTCCAGTGAGTCAGGAGTGTTGTGGTTTAACTGTGCTGCAATAGTTACGCTCTGAGCTGCAAATAGTGTCAGGAAAGGAAGGAAATATGGTTTATTGCATCTTCCCTGCCTTGTCTGTGAATTCCTGTGGCATTTCCCTGCCCTCTGCCGGCTTTTCCTCACTGCTGCTGGAGCCCAGACAGCTCCAGCCAGGCAGAGCCGGCTCTGCACACACAGCTCAGGGCCTTGCTTGGTTTTGCTTTTTACCTTCTTTTTTAACTCCTGTGGTGCCAGTCTGAAGTCTCACACAGTGCACGTGACACTCATAATTGGCAGCAGATTAATAAAACAGAGCTTTTGTTGTTTGGGACTTTTGACTTGAAAGGGTTTTGTCCAGTGTGTGCATTTTTTGTGCCAATTTGTTCTTCCCCATTGAGCCTCCTTCCATGGAATCTGCAGGATCTTACAAGCTGTCGAGTGGGAGATTTTGCATAGAATCCTTTGCAAAAGTCTGGTCAAAAAGCATCTCGTGTTTCCTGCTTTCATCTCAGCATTCTGGGGGACGGGAGATGCTGTTTCAGAAGTCACTACAAACATGGGAACAGCTTCCTTGTTTCTTAAGGGTTTGTTTTGGTTTGGGTTTTTCTGCTGGCTGCTTCCCCTCCGAGCCAGAATTGGAGTGGGAACAAAGTTTGTGCTGCTGGCAGATTGTTTGAGCTCTCTTCCCTCCCCACCTCCCAGTCACCACCTCCTCTGTGCCAGGAGGAATGACTGTTTCTGGTTGTTTCCCTCTGCACTGGGGAGATGCTGCAAAGACAGCTCTGCTCTTCGCTGTGGTTGTTGCAGAAGCTGAAGGAGTATGTTTCATTTCAGTCCAGCCAGTTTCCTGCGTGATTAGATGTCCCCAGAGATGGAGATACAGGTCACTGTGGAAGAACTGGGAGGTACAGGTACACTTGGATCAGATGAGATCAGGGCTGGGCGAGCTGCTTGACAGAATTCCTGTGTGACCAGGAGTCACGAGTCCCATCTCAGTGTCCCTGAGGAGGTGGCCTGGCCACCAAGGCTGCAGTGAGTGCAGGAGGAGGGAGGGAGCTGGGCTGGGGAGCCCTGGAGTTGCACAATGAGTAAGTCAGTTGTAAGTCACCAGCTTGCCTGGTAGAACATAAGGAAATAAAAGCGTGTCCATTGTTTTTTTCCTCTTGGCTTCTCAGTTTGAGAGGCTGCCAGGGGTCCCATGCAGCAATCCTCCTCCCATTTACACAATTCCTTGGGCTGGCAGCAAAGGCAGTGTCCCAGCCCCAGCATGCACACTCTTGCTTCTCTCTTTAGACCATCCTGGCACACTGCTGCAGGGTGTCCTCATCTCTCAAGGAAAGGTGGCCTTGCTGTCCTGGGATTTGTGTCCTCCTTAACTTTGGGGATCCCTTACTGCCCCCAGCACATGGCTCCTGCAGGAGGAGTGGCATTGATGGCAGCTTTGTCAGGTGTTTCTGTGGACAAGGAGGGAATCTGGAAATAAAATCATTCCTTTCTGTCCCTTCTCTCCCTGTCCCCATTGTTTGTTGGCTGTCAGGAAGCATTTGCCTTGTGGCCTGAAGGACACAAGTTCAGGGCAGCTGCTCTCTGTGCCCAGCTCTGGCTCGCTGCCGCCCTGGGAAATTCCTCTGCTTCCATTTTCCCCATCAGTAAATTGAAACTAAAAAGCTTTTGTTACATCCAGGCAACCAAACTGCATCTGACACCTCTGTAATGTCCATCCACCGATGCTGCTGGAGTTATTGAACAGACCATGACATCAGATCTATACAGTCGGTTGTGGAAGCACTTAGTGCTCTGTCAGTGGGGTTTGGTTTGGGGGTTTGTGCTGTGCCACAGTGATCCCTGGCTTACAGGAGCTTTCATGGCTGCTCAGGCTGCTGGAGGCTTTTCACTCCTCAACTGCAATTGCTGATACCTGACAAGCACCACAGCAAACCAAAAAACAACCAAAGAGGAGATACAAATGGTGGCATTGGTTCCTTCACTCATTTCACCCTGGGATGTTGGCCAATACAGTCAAAATTTGGGCTGAGGAGCCTCAGTGTTGGAATTGTGTGAGTGGAGCTTGGGACAACATCTGGCCAGAGGCTGGAGCTCCATGAGCAGCCCCACAGGTGCTGGGACAGAGACCAGCAGTGCTCCCACAGCTCAGGCTGGAAAGGACGAGCAGAAGCGACGTGGTGAAGGTGGAATCAATGCAGGAAGGAAACATCTTTCATGAGACATCGATCGTTTTAGCAGCCAGTAATAAAAATAACGAAACACTGTCATAATGGAGCTGGATGATGGTGAGTTCTCATGTTCTTCAGCAGACATGAATTCATATGGCAGATCGATCACAGACAGCCCAGGCAAAGCTCACAGCACAGGGAAAAACTCCTTTGGCGTCACAGTTGATGCAATTTTTACGGATGTGTTGCACATCCTGTTGTTAAGCCGCTTCCCAGGAGCTCATCAGTAAATGAGCTGCTCTGGGAGCGGGTGGGAGCAGTGCAGGCATTGCATCATCTTGTTTTGGCAGCTCACCTGAAGGGCTGAGAGCCGTTCTGACCTCGGCAGCAAAAACAGGAGACAAAATTATGAGGGAAATGAGTTGAAATTAGTGTGAACTGGCAGGAGCTCTGGAGTCATCAAGAGATTGGGAATTCATTGCTGTTGTAGCAGAAGTGATTATATTGGAACCAGGGGAATTGGTCACAGGCTTTAAAATCTCCTGTAACTTCTTGCAGCATCTCAATTTTGAATTATTTCAGCCCTGGGGAGGAGCGAGGGGGTTACCTGGTCCAGGCTTCAGTTCCTCAGGACTTGCCTGAACTGGTGCCACTTATGATGTAAGACAGCAAATCTCCTAATTCCATTTGTACCCAAACCCATGCCTGGGGAAAAACATCCACAAAAATCCTTCTTCCATCAAGAGGATAGTCCTTTATCCCTTCTGTTTGTGTTGTGGGGTCAGTGTAAGGTTCCCTAAGGCAGGGGTGGTGTGTGTGGAGCCGGGCACCGGGAAGGGGATCCAGCCTGAGCCATCAGCAGCACTGTGTCATCAATTAAAGTTGTTCCCGGCTGCAAAGCTGAGAAGGTTGGACAGATCCAAGAGATTGCAGAGGCATACGGCTCTATCTTGCTTTATATAAATATTTGAACAGCAAGAACATTAATTATAGCAGGTTTGTTTCTTCCCTCTGTTGGGTTGCTGCCAGATCTCGTTGGAAGAAAATAGTGACAGCTAACTTGGGATGGGGAATTGCGGCTGAGGGGGTCTGTGAAGCTCTTTATTTGGGATGTGTGGGAGGGAGTGAGAGCGGGAGGAGGGGACGGGAGGGTTCCGTGTGCCCCCCGGCCTGGGGGACACCGGCCACGTTCAGTCTGCCCAGGACAGTGGGGAAGGCCTGAGCTGCTGCTTCGGGCACAGCTCTGTGGGCAGGGCCGTCCTGCCTTTGTGTGGAGCCGTGGATTGTGGCTGCCGTGCCTTTTCCGTGGTCTGTGGCCGTGGGTCGCTACCATGGCTGGTGCCAGTGACTGTGACGGTGGCTGTGGCCATGAGCACGGCTGGTGACTGTGACCATGACCATGGCCGTGCCCGTGCCCGTGCCCGTGACTGTAACCTTGGCTGTGCCTGTGGCCATGGCCGTGCCCGTGCCCGTGCCCGTGACTGTAACCTTGGCTGTGCCTGTGGCCATGGCTGTGCCCGTGCCCGTGTCCGTGCCCATGGCCGTGACTGTGCCCGTGACTGTAACCTTGGCCGTGCCTGTGACCATGACCATGACCATGACCATGACCATGACCTTGGCCGTGCCCGTGCCCGTGCCCGTGGCCGCAGTCACGGCCGGATCCGTGGCCGGAGCGGGGCCAGGGCCGGTCGGTGGCGCGGCGGGGCCGCCAGGGGGCGCGCTGTGCCCAGCGGTGCCCCCCGGGACCCCCGTGCTGCCCCCCCCCTCCCCTCAGAGCGGCCGAGGCGGGAGATCCCGGAGCCGTGAGATGGTTGGGAGATCCCGGAGCCGTGCGATGGTTGGGGAGATCCCGGAGCCGTGCGATGGTTGGGGAGATCCCGGAGCCGTGCGATGGTTGGGGAGATCCCGGAGCCGTGAGATGGTTGGGAGATCCCGGAGCCGTGAGATGGTTCGGGAGATCCCGGAGCCGTGAGATGGTTGGG
>NC_031786.1:677807-684691 GCF_001522545.3 Parus major | reverse complement strand
GATGGTTGGGGAGATCCCGGAGCCGTGAGATGGTTGAGGAGATCCCGGAGCCGTGAGATGGTTCGGGAGATCCCGGAGCCGTGCGATGGTTGGGATGATCCCGGAGCCGTGAGATGGTTGGGGAGATCCCGGAGCCGTGAGATGGTTGGGGAGATCCCGGAGCCGTGCGATGGTTGAGGAGATCCCGGAGCCGTGAGATGGTTGGGGTGATCCCGGAGCCATGAGATGGTTCGGGAGATCCCGGAGCCGTGCGATGGTTGGGGTGATCCCAGAGCCGTGCGATGGTTGGGGTGATCCCGGAGCCCTGCAATTCTTGGGGTGCCAGGGGACATTAAACCTCAGCCAGTGCCAGCCCTGCTGTGGCACGGACACCTTCCACTGCCCCAGGCTGGTCCCAGCCCCTGGCATTGAGCATTTCCAGGGATCCAGGGGCAGCCACAGCTTCTCTGGGCACCCTGTGCCAGGGCCTCCCCACCCTCATAGGGAAGGGTTTCTTCCTAATAACTGATCTAAATCGACTCTCAGTTTGAAGCCAATCCCCTGTGTCCTGGCACTCCATCCCTTGTCAGTGGTCTCTCTCCACATTTCATGTCAGCTCTTCCAGTCCCTGCAAGGCCACAGTGAGGTCACCCCAAAGCTTCTCCTCTCCAGGCTGAGCATTCCCAGCTCTCCCAGCAGAGCTGCTCCATCCCTCTGCTCATCCTGGAGCCTCCTCTGGGCTGTGCAGCAGCTCCAGGTGCTCCCTGTGCTGCTCCCTGTGCAGGTGGGCTCTCAATGCCCCTGCCCTGCTGCCCACGCTGCCTCAGCCCGGCTCAGGGGGGTTCTGGTCCCATTAGCCTGGGGCAGGAGCAGCTCTCGCCCACCAGCACCCCCCAGTCCTTCTCCCCAGGGCTGCTTTCACCTTTTCCCTGGATATTCTTGCATTTCTTCTGTTATTTATTTATACAATCGCAACGCCCAGAAATCTGAATGGAGAGCGGAGATAAATGGCACTGGCAGGTATCCACATCTTTGTGAGGGAAGAATTGCGTTAAGTGAATCAAAATAAAGAGCATGTCCCCTCCAAAGCACCACAGTATATGCAAATAAATCTGCACGGCCTCTGTCTCCTTGGCTCGGGCCTCGCAATTATCCCAGCATTAGGCATTTACAATAACTCTGGAACATGCTTTTAGGCAGCGCTCCTCTTTCCTCTCCCTTTTCTGCTACTTGAAGCAAGCTCTTCCCCTGGGAACTCTGCATTGTCTTGTGGAAACAGTGAAATCCTCCCTGGGTGGTGCTGGCTCAGCTCACGCTGGGGCAGCAGCAGAGTCCGGGCACTTGGTTAACTTTGCCACTAAAATGTCCCCCTGAAATTCCCAGCTCACTGCTTAGAGCCAGGAATATAAGAACAAAGGTAATCGGCAGGTCTTTCAAGGGAGCAGCGGTTTGAAGGCTTGATTATAATTAGCATAATTAGGAGAGAATTTTATTTTTGCATGGATTGAACTGAAAGGAAAAAAAGCAAAATAATCCATTGATTTAAAAAATAAAATAAACATGGGAAAGAAAGGTCTCCTTCTCCAGGCTGGAATGGACTGAAAAGCAAACATTCTTTTTTGGGCTTTGCTGAGAAATCACTTTTTCCATCTAAGGAATTTTTTTTTTTTTTAAGTGTTGCATTTCGATTGATTTATTAATGAGTGTAAGCCCAGGCATGAGGTGCCCCTTCTCTGAGTGGATTGTATAAATCCACCACTGAGCTTCTGGAACATTTTCCTCCCTTAAACTGGAGGTAACATTTGCATCCTTGAGCAGTGTCTGCTCGGCTCTAAGTGATTTGTTGTGTTTGGCTGCTCGGAGCTGTGTGTATTTTATTCCTAAGCATCAAACTGCTCATTCTACCCCTTCTCTCTCCCTGCAACAAGAAGTCAGAGAAAAGCAGAAAAACCTCACTTGGGTTTACCTGAGCAGCTCCACCTGTGGAAGTGTCAGCTATGAAGGCGGATTGCTTGTCTCCTAGCTGGAGGTAGACATAGATCACATTCCAGACTTTGGGGAAAAGAGATTAAAACACCCATTAGTTCACTACAAACCTCTGCTTATTTTTTCGCCTTTCCAAAGTACAATCAAAATAATTAACTCAAGAGCTCTGGGTTTGTTTTGTTTTCGTTTTGCTTTAACTCTCAGCGCTGGGGGGACCCTTTGGAGGCGGCAGGGCTGTTTTTTAATGCCCTTTGCTGGCTGGAATGGCTCAGCTTCCCCTCCGGCCTCGAGGGCTCGAGGGATGAATCAGGAGCAGCAAAACCTGCAGTGTGGTGAGGCTTTCACCCCTCTCTGGGGCAGGACGGTGTGTGCCCCATCACCAGTGTCTGGGAGGATGGAGATCCGTGTTCCACCTCTGCCAGGTACGGGGAAGCTCTGGGAAGGCGGGCAGGGAACAAGGCTTGCAATGGCCCCGTAAAGCAGAACAAATCGGTTTGATCTTTATTTCTCAAGGACAAACCAATTACGCCCGTCAGAAGGCAAAGCTGCATAATCGGGTTTCGGCGAGTCCCTCGCCGTGTTACAGTGGTTTATTTGTCAGGCTGGCGTTGGCAGAGCTGATGTTAATTCCCAGCCCTGTCCCTGACGGTGAACCTGCTGTTTCAGCCCAAGGTCAGGGCTGCCTGTTGGCTGAACACGGCTCGTGGCCACGGACCCTCTGCTCGGGCCGAGCTGAGGGAAGGACTCGGGCACTTTTCAGATGTAAACAGCCTGTTCCTTGGATGTTGTTAATAACAGGAATGCGAGGAGTGACTAACAACAATGCGCTGACTTGGACCAGCGCTTGGATCTGCTTCCCGGTGCCCTGCTTGAAAGGATACAATTATTTTTCGTAACTGTTTATTTTCCCTTTACAACAAGCTAAGCGAAGCAAGTTTGTCAGAGGCAGAGTGCTCCTAATTTGGTCTCCAGTGACCTCTGCGGCTGTGATTGGCAGCCTGGTGTCAGGGAGGAACTTGTGCCTGTGAGATAGAAATGAGCAGAACAAATGCCGTAGGACAGCTTGGGTTCCCCGGGGGACACGGGCTCAGAAAGGTGAAAGAAGTGCAATTACAGGAGGTTTTCAGCACAGAAAGTTAATTAGCTACTAAATAGCATTTAGTGCAGTTCAACGTGGGGAAATTTATGTTTTGAAAGCAAACAGATCAATGGAAAGGCTGTGGAACAAGCTCTTGGAAAGTCCATGTTGACATCCGTGTACTTTGTACTGTAACAGCCTGAGTAGTTTTTCCCAGGTTTCCCCAACAAATAGGAGGAATTGTTAGATTTGTTGCCCACGTGTTTGCAGATGCATAGAAGTGCTTCCACATGAGAATGTTTTGACATTTAATTCTAGAAATCCTGGCTAGGCTTTCTAAATCCAGGCTATCCTGCACCTTGTTCCCTGGTCACCGTGGTCAGTGGGAATCAATTCTGTTCGGGTTCTCTGATGCAGAGAAACGTCAAGTTCCAAATGTTTCCAGCCAAAGGATGGATTTAACACAATTCTTAGCCTGGTTTCTCATTGATGCTGGTCAGAGTGTGACAGCAGCGTTTCCCTGTCCAGGCTGGCTCTGTGTGGACACTCTCCATGGGAAGCTGGTGCTGTCCTGTGAGTGTCCTTCCAGCCCTGCTCTGCAGAGCGAGCAGAGACATTTCAACATCTCCTTTTTAATCCTAAATTACCAGTCTGGTTTCCTCTGCATGTCTTTCATGTCACTGAAGTCAGCACCTTTCACAGTCTATAATATATGTATACTGTCAAGGACACTTCTTTATCAGAACAATGGATTTGGGTTCCAGATGCTCAATATTACCTCACTCTGTACAGCCACTGCACTAAATTTTTAGGCATTTCAGGATAGCTTTGAACTTTTATTGGCAGATTATTTGTTTGAAGCTGTCTGTCTTAGCAGCTGATGCCGCCAGGAGCTGTTTCACCTTGCTGGGAAGAAGAGGAACCCAGAAGGTCAGTGCCTGTGGGGAATAGTGGAGAAACAGAGAAATGCTAACCCCTGGGGAGGAAAAGGGGCATGTAATTCCCATTACATGGATGCTCATACATTATGATGATACTCATTGTCTGTAAATGATGGTCCCAAGCCGGCGTGCAGGAATGCTGGGGCTGTGGGAGCTGTTATTAGTGACAGCGTGCGTTAGCGCCGGGGTGATGGAGAGCCTGCTCCAGCAGCAGGGTTTGGCTCTCTGGGAGTCAGGTGGTGCATGCTGACAGCTTGGGTAGCTGCCACATCAGGGCTGCAGCCTTCAGCCCCTTTCTCTCTCGTAATTATATTTGTCACATCACATCGTAAAATGAGTTATTAGGTCTTTGTTGCTGAAATTGGCTTCCCAGGTAATCAGGGCAGGTCTCTGGAACAGAAATAATAATTGGGTTTAGATCTCTCTGTGCCGTAGGTGTGTTCCAGGGCTTTGGAACAGGGAGTTGTGTCCCACTGCTGCAGGTTGAGTCTCACCTGCAGTGTCTGAGCTCCTCAGCCGGGCGTGTGAGAGGTCCCATGGGGTGGGAGGGGGATGGAGGCTCCTTGGGGCTACAAAGGCTCGAGGAATGGGGATATGTTCGGCTGCTGCAGTTGATTGTTGAGTGGAGAAAATACATCAGCCCCTGGTCTTGCTCCCCAGCAGGAATGGGATGTGTTTTGAGACAAGAGTGGTGGGACTCAGCCAAGGGCAAAAGGCTGAAGTGGAATCACAGAATTGTTTGGGTTGGAAAAGCCCTCAGAGATCATGGAGTCCAATCGTTCCCCAGCACTGCACTGCCCCATGTCCCCAAGTGCCACATGGCTCTCACATCCCTCCAGGGGTGGGGACTCCACCACTGCCCTGGGTAACTTGTACCAATGTCTGACAGCCCTTTCCATGAAGGATTTTTCCCCAGTATCCAACCCGGCACAACTTCAAGCTGTTTGCTTCTGTCCTGTCCCTTGTTCCCTGGGAGCAGAGCCCGACCCCCAGCTGGCTCCACTCTTCTGTC
Source organism: Parus major (assembly GCF_001522545.3). Lineage (NCBI taxonomy): Eukaryota > Metazoa > Chordata > Aves > Passeriformes > Paridae > Parus > Parus major. Next base: position 679,695 of record NC_031786.1, on the reverse strand, counting down.
AGGGAATGAGAAGGTCCCCCCTGAGCCTCCTTTTCTCCAGGCTGAGCCCTTTCCCAGCTCCCTCAGCTGCTCCTGGTGCTCCAGCCCCTTCCTCAGCTCTGTTCCCTTCCCTGGACACGCTCCATGACTTTCTGGAACTGAACACATGAGCACGGCCTGGAGCTTCCTGACCCAGGTTTTCTAATCCTTGGGTTTTTTCCCTGTCCCTTTTATTCCTGTGGCCCACTGCACTTGTTGTTTTGCTGACCAGTGCTGTGTACTAGCTGGTGCTCTGTTTTTCCTGGATCCCACAACCCAAAGTCTCTCTGGAATGTTCCTCTGGCTATTTGTGTTGCAATGCTTCAACTCCTGCTTTTACGGGGTGCTCTGGGATAAATTCCTCATCCAACAGATAGAATAGTCTGACAAACAATAAACTTCCCCTGCATTTGTCTGTCTTGAGTGCCTGGTTAGAAGACTCCCCAAACCCCACAAAATTAGCAGAGATCATACTGCTCATTGTTGCTGACCTATAGAATGATCTCAATATTTAAGTTTTATTTAAAAGTAATCTAGAGATTAGAGTATTTTCAATTTTATTTTCAGTCAATATGTACAGGAAAATGTAATTTTAGACACAGTGTGGGTTTTTTCCAAATTTCCCCGGTGACTCAGTGAGCAGCAGCACGAGATGGTTCTGTCTGTGATCTGTCCTGAGTGTGAATGTTTGTGTCCACTGACCCCTGTGAAGGGCAGGGAGGGCACAGGTGTCTCTTTCGGATTTCACCCTCTGCATCAATGAGAACATGGGAATTTCCCCGGGGCTGCACGGGCCGAGGCACTCTGCTCGCCCTTGGTGCTTCCTGCTGCCTGGAAGGGGTGAAGCCACGGACACAAGATGCTTCTGTGCCTGTGGGATGCGTGTGCGAGCTTGTCACCGGTGCCTGGGTGGGAACTGTAAACATTTGTCTTGGAGAAGCATTTCCGGAGGTTCCCCCCGTGCCAGGGCTGTGCCCAGGCTCTGCTGCCCGCAGGTCCCAGCTGCCTGCTGCTGCATCCGGGGCAGATTTGGGGTTTGGAGCACGGGGAGCTGCAGCTGGAGATGCTGTGCTGTGCTGAGGAGCTACAGAATGCCCAGCATCAAAGCCACCCTGCCCAGCTCTGCTGGGAACTCATTTCTTGGCAGTTCTCTGGACATTTCTGCTGGTCATTGCAGATGATGTTCTTGGGGAACTGGCATGTGGACCTCTGTGACCAGGACCTGCATGGTCCCCACACCAATCCATCCTCCAGCCCTTTGCCGTACTGACCAGCTCGTCTTTTTAAGAGGTTTAGAAAATGGGTTGCCTCTGCTTAGTCTTTGAGTTAGTTTGAGTCATCTCTTCCAGGAAAATCCTGTGTAACCAGCTGTGGCTGTTACGAAGTGTTGCTCCATAAATACCAGCTGCTCCTAGCAGGCAGTCCAGCCCAAGTGTCTTGTACCAGGACTCTTGTTGCATTTCTGTTAATGTTAGATACTTTTAGGAAGTGTTACATTTTGCCACTTTATCAGAAAGTGGCAAATCTTCATGGAAAAATTCCTGAGGCAGGGGATGGTGTACAGCTGTGCCTGTGGTCAGAGGTATCCTGGTGTCTAACCTGGAGTGAGTTTGGGTGTGTGGTGTGATCCCTGCTGGTGTGATCCCTTCTGGGATCCCTTCTGAGTCCTCATGCTCCAAATGCCTGAATGTGAGTTCTGCTTTGCTGCTTTCTTTCCAAAAACTGGAGCAGCAGAACTTCCCAGAGAGCCACGAAGCTGCTCCTTTATCTGGAGTCAACCAGCCCTGGTGTCACCCAGGCAGAGCCACGGGAGCAGCAAGGGGCTGGGGGTGTGAGTTGTGCACTGAACTGGGCTTGGTGGGAAATGTGC
>NC_031786.1:675401-676910 GCF_001522545.3 Parus major | reverse complement strand
TGCGCTGCCCATGAGGCTGCTCCCTCTGGAAGAGGCCCTGGAGCCGGGCGCGGGAGGCACACGGATGTGAAGTGCATGCTGAGTGTGTGATTTCCAGCGTTCAGTGCCCACATTGTTGGATAAGAGGATTAGAAAACACCACATAAAGTGGCCTTGCAGGGGGCTGCTTTGTACCTGCTCCGGGCCTTGTCTGGCAAACCCCGATTTCACAGCAGAGCCCATTCAGAGCCCGCGCCGAGATTGTTCACGTGCATTGGCCTTTTTACGAGCCAAGGGGTCACAGTTTCACATTCACTTAATTCCCAAAGCACTGATATTTTCTCTTTTGGGATGGGGGCTGGTGGGGACATGGGGGCTTTTTGAGTCTGAACTGAGTTTGCATTTAAAGCTGGAGATTTGTGTTGGATTGGGAAAGGGTTGGGTTCACTTTCTCTGATTTGCAGTGGGTTGAAGAGCTCAGGTGTGGTTTCCCAATCCTTAACTCTCCCAAGTTTCAAGACTGCAGATGGAAACCATTTGTCTGGAGTTTATAGACGTGAATCCAGGCTTGGTAGGTCCACATGCAGAGGTGTAATGAGAAACTGAAGTTCAGGAGAAACATCTTTGGATCTTGTTGGTCAAAGAGGGAATTTCCCAGATGAGATCCCAGGTCCATGGTGCTGCTGGAATGTGCTCATTCCTCCTGTCCCCGTCCTGGTGTGGAGCTGGATCTGGACACTGAGGGCATTGCTTGAGCTTCTTCATTTTGCCTCCTCAGAAGTTGGTGTTTTGAGGAATGGTTTGGCTGTCCCCATTTCTGCATGCGAGAACGTTGGGAAAAGGCCAAAACCAGGATGCTTTTGGGGATGGTAGAGAATTAATTTCAATAAAAATAATCTAGTTGGTGAATGAATGCCCATTTCAGAACTCTGACTAAAGGTTTTTAACATCTGTGGTTGTGGTGTGCACCCACAGCCTCCCGTGGCTGATGGGGTTTTTGTCCCCACGCTCTGTCCACAGGGACACGTGTGACAATCGCATGACCTGCTCCACCAGCTCTGCCTCCAGCCTCGACACCAGTGCCCAGCTCCAGGAGAACAATGGGCAAACACAGAGCACCAGATGGGATGAACAGCAGAAGGTATTTGCCCTCGAGCAGGTGTGTGGTGTCTTCAGAGTAGACTTGGGACAAATGAGATCCCTTCGCCTTTTCTTCAGGTACTGGATCCTTGTGTGTGAGCTGTGTGTGAATTGTTTGTGAGCTGTGTGTGAGCTGTGAGTTGTGTGTGAACTGTGTGTGAGCTCTGTGTGTGAGCTGTGAATTGTGTGTGAGCTGTGAATTGTGTGTGAGCTGTGTGTGAATTGTGTGTGAGCTGTGTGTGAGCTGTGTGTGAGCTGTGAGTTGTGTGTGAGCTGTGAATTGTGTGTGAGCTGTGAATTGTGTGTGAGCTGTGTGTGAGCTGTGAGTTGTGTGTGAGCTGTGAATTGTGTGTGAGCTGTGAATTGTGTGTGAGCTGTGTGTGAGCTGTG
>NC_031786.1:652852-674895 GCF_001522545.3 Parus major | reverse complement strand
TGTGTGTGAATTGTGTGTGAGCTGTGTGTGAGCTGTGAATTGTATGTAAATTGTATATAAATTGTGTGTGAGCTGTGAATTGTGTGTAAATTGTATATAAATTGTGTGTGAGCTGTGTGTAAGCTGTGTGTGAGCTGTGAATTGTGTGTAAATTGTATATAAATTGTGTGTGAGCTCTGTGTGAGCTGTGCATGCTCCATGTCAGGGCTCTGGGTGGAGGTGATTTCTGCAATCCTACCTGGAAGCCTTTCCAGAACAATTGTCTCCAGGAAAGTGAGTGTCAGCCTTCCCAAGGAGAGCCTCTGAATTACAGTTACAGAACCGAAAGGATTTTATTTTTAGTAAAGGTTGCTCTTAGCTGTCATTCCATAAATGCTTCAAATAACCTGGGGATATGAAAAACATCTTTATCTCTGGTACCTTTTCCTTTGCCTGCCCCTCACCAGGCTCCTCTAGAGTCTTGCTGCTCTCAGCCTCTTACAGTTATCTTTTAAATTATTACAAATTTTTTTTTCAAATTATTGCAAAAACATTTTTACTCTCTCTGTTTGCTTTCCCTCCTGTTTCTTTGGACAAAGCTGTGAGTGGGCAAGTCTGCACATCCCTAGGAGCTGACTTTGTGTACTGCCTTCATGTTTCTGGGGCAGACTTCCTGTGGGGTTTTTTTTCTCCAGGGAAGACAAATTTTAATTCCTTCGTGTGAAGGAAGGGTAAAAATAGTGCTGTTACCAGGCACAAGTGGAGAAAATTGTCACTATGACCATGTCATGCAATCATAAAATGTCTCAACTGGAAGTGACCCGTAAGGATCAGTGAGTCCCAGAGGTGTTAAGCTGGCTCTGTGCCCTGTTTTAAGGGGCAGCTTGGTGTTGCACTTTGTGACTTGTCTGTCCCAAGGGTCCCTCCTTGTGCTGGGTGGGCTCCACAGCTCGTTCTCCATTGTTCCCACAGTGATGAGGCGTGTACCTGCGGGCAGCTGGTGGTGGCCAGCAGGGAGAGCCAGTACAAGATCTTCCATTTCCACCACGGTGGGCTGGATAAACTGTCCGAGGTGTTTCAGCAATGGAAGTACTGCACAGAGACACACCTCAAGGACCAGGTACCTGAGCCAGGCTCTTGGGGCCAGGTGTTTCACTTCAGGGTGGTGTGTTGGAGGAAGGAGGCTTTGAGTTCACGTCACCAGGTCAGGCAGGAAGCTGCCACGTGCAGGATGGAAACGCAAGCTGGACTCAAGGCCTCTCTTGGACTTGTCTGTCTCCATCCATTCCTGTTCTGCCTGTGGAATATGGGGGAAGATCATCCAGAAGACTTACTTAGGCAGTGGTTTTGCTAGACCTGACAGGTGGGCACTGTCCTTTAGGCACAGAAGGTGTCTGGAAATCTGCAGAGATAGGAAATTGTGTCAGAGCCTTTCATCCATCTTGTGACGCACAACATTCCGTTTGGAGGATGTTTTGACAAGGCATCTTGCCATATTTTGTTCAATCTACATACAAATGTGATAAGAGCTCTTTAATTATCTGTTTAAGATATTGTATGTGCTTGTTAGAAACAGTGATTTTTAAATTTCCATCCTTCCCACAGAGCCCCCCGCTGCTTTTCTTATTACGGTCGCATGGGCTCACTTTTTGCATTGAACAACCTTTGATTTTTAAATTAAATGTCAGCTGCAGCCTTGCACTGGGATCCTGAGTGCCCTCAGAGAGCCTGGCAGTGCAGTTCCCCTCTCTCCTAACAGCAATCCCTTTGTATATGGCCAATCATATGTAATTTATTGCAGGCATTCCTGGCAGGGGCAAGTTTTGCTGTAAGCAGCATTAATTCAGTTCCAGGTCAGGGATAAGATTGGAGGAGGAATTGAAACTAATTTTTTTTAAAAGATGAATCTGTTTTGTGGTGGATTTTAATTCTTCTAATCACTCTTGTTATTGTAATGGTTGGAATATAAAAAAAAAAAACCAAACAAAACCTCCCCAAGTGCAACTCCTCAGTGCTTAATCCTGTATGAACCACGCAGAGGTTTCCCTGCGCTGGGTTTCACACTGTGCTGCTTTCCCTGGCTCCTGCTGCAGTTGTGGTTTGTTCTGCCCCGTTCAGCAGCTGGCAGATGAGAAAACCTGCATGCAGTTCTCCATCCGCCGGCCCAAGCTGCCCTCCTCGGAGACACACCCCGAGGAGAACTCGTACCGGCGCCTGGACGTGTCCAGCTGGCTGCACCACCTCAACGAGGCCGGCCAGGTGGAGGAGGAGTACAAGCTGAGGAAGGTGAGGGGCTCCCCTCTGTTCTCTCCCGTGCTGAGGGCCAGTCCCCGGGGGGAACCGCAGGAGTTTGTGTTCCTGTCAGGGACAAGGGCTGGGCTTTTGGGAGGATGGAGATGGGTGAGTGAAGCCTTGGCTGCAGATCTCGCTGCGGGGCTGGATCCCCACCTGGACGTGTTCCTGTATCACCTGCTCCAGGTGACCCTGCCTGGGCGAGGGAGGTTGGACTGGACATCTCCAGAGGTCCCTTCCAACCCCACCAGTTCTGTCGTTCTGTGGTGGTGGAGCATTCCTCTGAGCGAGGAGCTGTCCCACTTCTGCTGCGGTTTGGAATCCATAAACCAGAGTGCCCAGTGCCTGCTGTGTGTGCAGAATGTGTGACCGAGTCACAGAGAACTCTGGAGATTGCTGAAAGGACTGAGATGGTTGAAACAGCTGAGGTTGTATGAGCTGAGATTGCTGTGTGAAATACCAGGGCTGAGGGGAGCACTGGGCCCTGAGAGAGAAGTTTGCAGTGCAGTGCAGTCTCCAGGATTTGGGATTAAGCCGTGACATGAGAACGACACGTTAATCATAGAGCCTCTCCGGGGGTGGTTATTGACATTGAAATGAGCCTGATTTGTGTCTGGTCTGGGAATAGAGGGCCAGCACTTTCCCTCTAAACATGTGCAAATTGCAGGAGCTTGAATCAAGGCGTCACTTGTCAGGAAAGAGCTGCAGAGGCACCAAAGCACAGCAGCGGGCAGTTGCTTGTTGCTGTTTTTGGGAATGCTAAATCTACACCAGCCATAACTTTTGCTCCTTTTTCCAGGCCATTTTCTTTGGTGGGATTGATATTTCCATCCGTGGGGAGGTGTGGCCCTTTCTGCTGCACTACTACAGCTACGAGTCCACCTCTGAAGAGAGGGAGGCACTGAGGCTGCAGAAGAGGAAAGAGTACTTTGAGATCCAGGAGAAAAGGTAACAGAGCATCATCATCCTCCCCTGCTCATTTTCCTTGGGCTGGACATCACAGTCTCTGCACCCTTTGCATCAGGAAAGGCTGGAGTAGAGGGATGGGAGGGATGGGGAAGGAGGTGTGTTGGGCACTGCCAGTGCCACAGAGCTCAGACATTTCATTAGCTGGGCTCTGGGAACAGCCTCGTCAGTACCACGCAGGGAAACCTCACAGGCAAGTCTTGGGTTAGAACAGTGAAGGTGAAATTGGGAATTTATATTTCTTTATAAATAAAATGTACATGAAAATAAGGGATGGAAAGGGTTATGTGATTCCAGAAGGTTGTTTGTGCAAGAATTGTTTGTTAAATGGAGGTGAGTACATTGAAGCTGGAGGGGCACAGTACTGTTAATAACCAGGAGTCAATGAAACCAGTGGTGAGTTCTGGTGTGCTGAGTTCCAAGGAGCAGTGGAGAACACAGTCTGATGCTTCTGAAGTGTTTGTTGCAGCAAACACATCGTGTCATCCCATTTATAACCCAGGAGGCTCCTTCCAGTAATCCCTTGGGACAGACAATCCTCTGTACTGCACAGACCTGCCCGTCTGTTTTTCAGGTGCCGAGCAAACTCGGTACAGGAAGAGTTTTCTCTGCAAACTAAGACTGAAATGAGGCTTTTTGTTCATTGTGGCACTCACATTCCTCTCTTGGCAACCCTGTGCTGTTGCTGTGTGGTTTCCAGGCTGTCCATGGCTCCAGATGAGCAGAAGGATTTCTGGCGCCAGGTGCAGTTCACGGTGGACAAGGATGTCGTGAGGACCGACCGCAGCAACCAGTTCTTCCGAGGGGAGGACAACCCAAATGTGGAGACCATGAGGTGAAGTGTCTGATTCCAGTGTCCTAAAAGCCACATCCTGCTCAGTGTAGAGACAAGTTGGTCAGCCCCCAGCCCAGGCTGCCTGGGAATGCTGCACAGCACCCACCGTGCATCTGGAACCACAGGATGCAACAGCAGAGCCTTCCCCAGTGCTCCCACTGCTGCTGTAGCTCCCTTCTCAATCCTGTAACCCTGCTGCCATCCCTGAGCTTCCCTGCTGCCATCCCTGAGCTTCCCTGCTGCCATCCCTGAGCTTCCCTGCTGCCATCCCTGAGCTTCCCTGCACACACAGCACAGCACAGGTGCTGTGGTAGGGCTGGGGACATGTGCTTGGGTCTGTGGTTCTCCTGATGGGGTAAAGGACAAGAATAGAGTCTGTTCTGTGAGAGTGTGACTTGTAAAGGTGTGATCTCCAGAGCTGGGTTTCATCCAACAGCATGGCTTGGAGCTTTGTGCATATCTTGGGCATCATCTCTCCCATGTGCCCTTCATTTCTGTCCTCTTAATCTTTTTAAATTCTCATTTTCTGTTTATGTTTCGCTGTCTGTGAATGCCAAACCTTTTCCTGAAGTTTGTGCCTCAGGACTGGTGTTTGCAGCAGGGTTTCCCTGTCTGTGTTATGGCACCTCACATGAGGCCCTGTGTCTTTGTCTCTGAGATGATGCTGTCACCTGCCCTCACCTGTCCCCTCTCCATTTCTGTCTCTGCTCCAGGAGGATCTTGCTGAACTATGCAGTATTTAACCCAACCATTGGCTACTCCCAGGGCATGTCTGACCTGGTTGCCCCACTCCTGGCAGAGGTCCTGGATGAGTCAGATACTTTCTGGTGCTTTGTTGGATTGATGCAGAACACGATCTTCATCAGCTCCCCCCGGGATGAGGACATGGAGAAGCAGCTGGTGAGGCTGAGTGCTGGGCTCCCTCCAGCCCTGTAGTGGCTTCTCCTCTCCCCAGTTCCTGGGCTGGGGGAGGTCCAGCATGCCAAACCACACTGCAAACCTTGGGGTGATCCTTGGGGATGTCATGTGTGGGGCCAGGAGCTGGACTTTGATGTTCCTCGTGGGTCAGTTCCAGCTCAGGATATTCTAGGATTCTTTGACTCTATGGAAACCCCTGGTGGGCAGAATTGATCCTGGGTGATTGAGGCACTCCAGAGGCAGTTATATCCATCCCTGTGAAATGGCAGCTGAGAGAGAAGAGCTCTGCAGCTCTCCAGCCCTGCTCCAGGGGTGCTGCCCGGGGCAGGGCCTCAGCCCAGGGCCTCTTTTCCAGCTGTACCTGCGCGAGCTGCTGCGGCTGATGCACCCCCGCTTCCACCAGCACCTGAGTGCCCTGGGAGAGGACGGGCTGCAGATGCTCTTCTGCCACCGCTGGATCCTGCTCTGCTTCAAGCGGGAGTTCCCCGAGGCCGAGGCGCTGCGCATGTGGGAGGCGTGCTGGGCTCACTACCAGGTGAGGCACATCCTGCCTGAGCTCACCCCTCAGCACTGAGGATTTCCAGAAGGGCTCTCAGCAGCAAAGCAGCCAAAAGAAGTCGGGTCTGTGACTGTGGCAGAGGTTTATCTACATAGCAGGAGGATGGAGCCCTGCTTGCCTCTCCTTGGGGATGTCTGGGCTTCACAAGGAGGTGTTTCAGAAAATGCTGAGCACTCACTTCTGAAGTTCAGGCTTCTCTTCCACAGCTGGGAAATGTCTTCCCAAAAATCTGCTCTGTGGTGCAAACACTGGTGCAGAGCTTGCTGCTGTGCTGTGAAGGAAAGAGGCTTTGGCTCGGCTGTGGTTCAGAAGTCACCGGTAACTCACGTTCTCACCACTGGGCAGAACTGAAGGGAGCAAAATCTCTCAGCTTGTGGAGGGTGGGAGGTGAAGCCAGAGCTCTGCCTCCACCTGCTGTACAGCAGCCCCTGTGTTCCCATTGCAGACAGACTATTTCCACCTCTTCATCTGCGTGGCCATCGTGGTGATTTATGGGGACGACGTCATCGAGCAGCAGCTGGCCACTGACCAGATGCTGCTGCATTTCGGCAACCTGGCCATGCACATGAACGGGGAGCTCGTACTCAGGAAGGTAAACACCCAGGTGCCCATGTGGGACAAGAGATCAGTCAGAATGTTCAGAAAATCGGGGTCTGCTGCTTCAGCTGTGCATCTCCTGTGTCCCTGTGGCTGCCTGGGAGGGATGCTGCTGTTTGCCTGAAGATTTGCAGCAGGAGGAGGAAGTTGTTGAGTGCTTGGGAGGTGACAGTGTGGTTGGGATAGCCCTTGTTTGGATAACCTGCCCAGGGAAGTGGAGGCAGAGCTGTTGGTGCCATGGGGCAGTGACTGGGGCCATGGGATGAGCTGTGGAGTGTGGCAGCCCCTGTGACCTGTCCCCAGTGCCTCAGGTAACCCTCAGGTGTTTGGCAGGACACGCCTTTGCTGAAGCCCAGGCAGCCAAAGGGGAGGATTGGGTGGGAGGTGCCCTGGTGAGGGGTGACTTTTCCCTCTGTGTCCCTCTAGGCCAGGAGTCTGCTCTATCAGTTCCACCTGCTGCCCCGCATCCCCTGCAGCCTGCACGACCTCTGCAAGCTGTGTGGGACAGGCATGTGGGACAGTGGCTTCATCCCCGCTGTGGAGTGCTCTGGCCACCACCTGGAGAACGAGAGCTGCCCGTACGGGGGGCTGGTGGAAGTGTCTTCTCCTAAACCAGGAAGTGAAGGCAAGAAAGGCCTGAAAACACGGGATGTCTTTGCCTTCCGAAAATAGCTGGGAGGAACAGGGTGCGACGGCGGAAGGGAAGGGCAGGAAGGATGTGCACAGGGAAAACTGCTGAAGAAAAGAATGGAGGAATAGCTTGTCAGGACTCCTGAGAAGACTGAAAGGTGTGGAAGGGAAGAGGAGTTAAATTGCTCTATAGGGGAAGTTCCACTGCATGGGTGATGGAACCTGAGAGAAAGGCATCGACCCAGGAACTGTGTTTGGATTTGATTTTGTTAGAAACAAGCTTTTCTAGGTTTTAACAAGGACTTTTTATTCTGCCTCTGGGACTGGACTGGTTAGCAAGCAGAACTTTGTTATTTGCTGGTGAGAAAGGAGAGCCCTTGGGGGAGCCAAGGCCACCCCGAGGTGCTGGTGGCAGGTGGCAGGAGCAGAGCCAAGGCCACCGTCCCCTCACCCAGAGCACACCACACGCTCCTGCTTCAACCAAAACGTGCAGCTTCGTGGCTCCTTTTCAAAGCCATAAAAGCCATTTTAATTATAATCTGCCAAAAATAAAACTGCAGACCTTTGGGATTGCAGGGAAGGTGTCTGCTTTGTCAGCAAGGAAGGACTGGAGACCTCGGAGTCTCTGGCCTTTTCTGGTTTTATAGGATACACTGCTGGCATGATTTTTTCCCATTTTTAGAGAAAATTGACTGCCCCAGGTCTCAGAGCACTGCTGCTCTGAGTTAGGGTATTTCACAGACACTGCCCAAAGTTTTCTTCTTCATGAGATACTGGGAAGGAATTCTTCCCTGGGAGGGTCTGGCACAGGGTGCCCAGAGAAGCTGTGGCTGCCCCTGGGTCCCTGGAAGTGTCCAAGGGCAGGTTGGACAGGGCTGTGAGCAGCCTGGGACAGGGGAAGGTGTCCCTGCCATGGCAGGGGTGGAATGGGGTGAGCTTTAAGGTCCCTTTCAACCCAAACCATTCTGAGATTTTCTGACATTACAGCAAAGCTGTTTCTTTATGCTGACAACTGCAGACTTGAATACTTTAGTCTGTTGTTTCCAGTATGTTTCCCATTGTGTTTCCTTTGGCTCTCCTCAGTTACTGAATATTTACTGTCCTTGCCTGTCACTGGCACAGCCTGTGGCACATACACTCCGTGTGGGTTTCGGGCTCCTCAGTGCCAGAGGTGCTCCCTGTTCCACATCCCAAAGTAAAAATGAAACTTGCCTTGTTGCAGCCGTTTTTGCTGAGCTCTGCCTGATAAAAGTTGCCCTCAGGGTGTTTTTGAAAGGACAGTGTTTCTCCCCATGTCTGCTACAAATTCTGCCAGCCACAAGTGGGGCTGGGGCCTTGAGCTCTGTTGCCAAAGGTTCTTACCAAATTCCGTGGCCTCCAAAGGCGTGTCCTGAGCCAGCGTTTGTGCCAGGCACAGCCAGGGGAGCATTTCCCTTGTGGGGCTGGAAAAGGAGCCAAGGTGGCAGCAGGCTGTGCCTCCCTGCATCCCTGTGCAGCCTTCCCTGGCTGTCCTGCTCCCTGTCACTCCCTCCTCGCTGCTTCCCACTCCGCTGTCCTGGGCTCCCTTCCCAGCCAGGAGCGTCCTCAGCAGCACTCGTGGAAGCACCGTGCCCTCGGGCAGAGCTGGGTGGCTTCCTGCACCTGACAAACACATTTCTCTCAAGATCCTTCTGCAAAGCCTTACCCACAGCCCATCCTGGAGCCCTGTTCCTGCTGGGAAGTGAGGCTGGAGCTCGGATGCTCTGTGGGAACCGGCACCAGCCACGAGCACGCCGCGCTCCTGAATGGGAGAAGCCTTGAGCCAGGGAAGGCAGCATGCCAAGGGCTGTTGAGTGGCAGAAGGACAGTTCAGCTCCCCATTTGTGTGCCTTTAGTCCAGAGATGAGAACTTCCCTGGATGAGAGCAGTGGGGAAAGGGCTCAGAAGGGCTCTGGAAGGGCCCGAGGCTGCAGGTGTGAGCTGGGCTTTGGCAGGAGACACCTCAGGTAAGGGCTGCGGCTGCTTTGCTCTGGGGCAGGGACTTGCTGGAGATCTATGATGTTTCAGTGATAATAAAAGTTTGTGTGAGGCTTTTGTGTGTCCATTGCTGTGCAGGCTGGGGACAGCAGACACCATCCTCCAGCTTGAGGCACCCTTTTGCAGGCACTCAGAGACGTGCTGGGTGCTGGGGCTGCACGGCTGTCCCCAGGCTCTGTCCTGGGAACCTGTGACAGCCCTCAGTGGCTCCATCAGTGGCTGAATTCAGGCCAGAAAAAGCACACAGCAGAGAATTCCAGAAGCATCTTCCTGCAGAGCGATTTGGTGGCAGGGGGACAGGTGCCAGCTCCCCAGGGGGACAGCAGGACACTGCCTTCTGCCCCCTGCCAGCCCCGTGTGGGACGGGCATGGCCGTGAGCGCTGCGAGGTGTGGGCAGCCCCTGCTGGGCTCCCGGGGTGCTGGGCACAGGGGAACAGCCCCTCCTCGGGCTGCCCTGGCCTGGGAGGCACCAGAAAACCCCTCCCAGAAGAGCCAGAGCTGGTTTTGCTGCAGCACTCGTTCCCAGCCAGTAAAAGACAATAGGAAGAGATGAAGTAGATAATTTGGAGTGTTATTTTTCCACTATTAAAATGTCATTCAGCAATGTGGAAATCACTCAGGATTCATTTAGTTAAAGACTCTGCACTGCAGCTTTCCAGCATGTGGAAGAAGCTGGGTCCTGTTGGAAGCAGGGCTCAGCTCTGGGTGTGCATCCCTGGGAGCAGTTGCCACCCTCTGCCATGCCCGGTGTGCCCTGAGCCTCCCTGTGCCTGCAGGAGACTTGAGGTGGCTGTGCCAGTGCTCCCCACTGGGGCTCCCCATGGCCCTGGCACCCACTGACCCCACTTTGGGACAGGCAGGGACACAAAGGGATGGAGCTGGTCCCCAGCAGCGCTCACATCCCAGTGACACAATTCCAGTCTCAGCCTGTCCATCGACTTGTGATGCCATTATTGAACTCCCACTGGACATCCACAGCCAGCTGGTAGCGCTGGGATAGCGCTGGCAGCAACCTTGGCATTCCCCTGCAGAGCAATGATGGAAACGAGTCACGCATGGGACAGGGCATTCAAAGGTCCTTCTGACCCATCCCCGAGATTTTCAACAAAAAAGAAGCCAAGCTTCGAGGAGGAAAGTGGATCCTAAGAACAGTGACCCTCTGTTGCTGCCCTGAGCGTCGCATTAGCGGCAGCTGAGCAGCCGAAAATAGCCCCTCGAGAAGGTAAATAGTCAGTGTAAGCCTCTTTAGCCTCTGCCTTGAGCTGACACATCCTCCCGCCTCCCGCTGCGGGGGAAGGGGAGCAGGGAGGAACAAAACCTGAGTTCTCTATGCCGTGGTACCTACACTCCATAATCCCGGCCAGATCCACACCCAGAACCCTGAGGAGAAGGGACCACAGACACCTCGAGATGGAGACTGGGCTGGTCCCAGGACACCTGGGCAGCTGCTGGGCACGGGGGCAGAGGGGAGAGGTGGCACTCGGTGTCCCTTGGCTGGGAGGGGCCCGGAGCTGTCCCACACCTGGGCGAGCAGGAGGGGGTCAATGGGCCAGCTTGTCCTTGGTGTTGAGCACTGACCACACAGGTCTGGCCAAACTGCCCCTGGAGTTTGCTGCACTGGGAAATTGTCACCTGGGACTGGAGCAGGGGCAGGTGGAGGGGCTTGGTGCCACGTCCCAGGGCTGGGTGTGTTTGGATGTGGCTGTTTGGCTGTTCTGTCAAGGGACGCTGCCTGTCAAATGAAAAATTACAGCTCACAAGAACAAAGAGATTCACCTGAGTTATTGCAAGCACCAAAGAATTTCAAACCCCACGTAGCCCGTCCTCCTGGGCTGGCTGATTAATCCCTGGCTCGCTCCGCTTGGGCCATGAGAACAGACCAGTCCGGCCGGCTGCAGCTCACGGGCACGTCCTGCCCCGGGCGCGGCGCTCCGGGCTCTGCACACACCTTCTCTGCCTCATTTCAACACAAACCCAGCTCCTGATGAGCTTCCAGGGCCCCTGGCAGAAAAGCAGAGGCTGGGGCAGCCCCGGCAGAGCCCGGCAGGAGCCGTGCCAGCGGTGCCAGCTCGGACTCGCCAGGCTGGAGCTGCCCACCCAGAGCAGCGAGCGCGGGTGGGGAAAGCCCTGCTGCTGCTGCACGTGGCTCTGCCCCACACCAGCCCTTCCCAAAACCACAGCAGAGAGCACCGACACGGCTCAGGCATCCCAGCAAGGGAACCTGCTGCCAGCCAGACTTCGAGTGGTGCTTCCTGCCCACCGGGAGGGTTCCTCGGCAGCCCCCAGCCCTGCGGTGCCCCCATGCACCAGGTCCCCCTGAATCCAGCAAGTGCAGGCCCTGCCAAAGCTCCTGCTCCATGTGCCAAAGCAGCAGCCGGAGAAGGAGCAGCCTAAGGACTCTTCCTGGGATTTTTGATTTTTTTTGGCTTGGGTTTGTCTCAGAAACCACAAACAAGTTCAGCTTCTTCTGTCTGCGGCCGGGGCTTGACTAACCTTGGCGGGGGCAGAGGCAGCCGGGGAGGTGCTGAGTGATGGGATCTGCCCAAGTCCTCTCTGCTCTCCAGAGGTTTCTGCAGGGGAGACCCGGGGGTGTCACAGAGCCCAGGAACACGGCAAACACCCGGCACAGTGATCCCAACCCCCTGCCTGACCCCGAGCCCTCAGCACCGGGCAGAGTCTGTGCTGTGGATGAAGGCAGAGTTCCCTTTGGTGCTGCTCATGATGCTTAAGGCCTGCCTGGCCCAGATCGGCTCCAGCAGCCGGGTCCTGGTTTCAGGAACACAATTTCCACAGACTGCAGCTGAGGATGGGCAGTGAAAAACTTCCAGCCGTGACTGGAAGCGCTGCAAACAGCCCAAACACCTTCAGGCCCTCTGCCGAGGTGCTAAAACTGCCCCACGCCGATGCCGACAGCAGCAGGAGCGCTGGGAAAGCGCTGCCGTCCCTCCCCAGGGATCGGGAACTGCGGACACAGCACATCCCAGGCTCTGGAGCAGCTCTGGAGCAGCCACGGGCGGGATGCAGCGTGGGCAGGATGGGCAGGGAAAGGGATGCCACGGAAAGGCTGCGGGAGAGCCGGGGCAGCGGGCGGGGTGCGCAGCTGGGGGATGCTGTGTCCCCTCCTGCAGGGCTGCAGCCGCAGGGTCACAGCCACCCTGGATCCGAGCAGCTGCTCAGGCTGGCAGGAAAGGGTTAAGGCTGTGCCGGAGCGGGAGTGAGAGCAGGGAATTCAGCTGCTGACGCAGGTAGGATCTGCAGGCGCATCCCCGCGCAGACACAGCAGCGTCACCCTGAGCTCCTGAGCCGCTTCAGAGCCCGGAGAGCGGGGACGGGGCCACGGACCCAGCCCCGAGCAGGGAGCAGAGCGGGGCCCCCCTGGGCTGGCACCCCCCATGGCACTGCGGGTCACCCCGGGGTGCCCACCCCTCTCTGCGGCCCCTGACCCAGCCCTTCTCCAGCAAACTGCGGCCGGGAGCACGGCCCGTGCTGCAGGATGCTCACAGGGCTCTGGGGCAGAGCCGGAGCCCTGCCGGGACAGGGACACCGTGGGGCACTCGAGGAGGCTCCACACGTGGCAGCCTCTCTGGCCCTGAGGAGCTGCTCGTCAGCTTTTGGGTCATAAAACGTCTCGGAACGAGCAGGGCTGGAATAGGTGACACAGGAAGAAAGGGACGATCAGGGAGGGGAGAGAGCCCTGCGGAATGCGAGGGACAGAGAGGAAGAGCAGAACCTTTGCACTGAGCCCCTGCCAAGCTCCTGTGCCACCCTGCAGGAGCCGCGGGGAAGTCAGGCCGATGGAAATGTAATGGGATAATCGATGGCCCATTGTTGCTCGGCTTAATTTAGCTGCTCGGGCAGGGAATGAACAGAGTGAACGTACGTAAGCAGGAGCCAAGGCAGGAGATGAATCAGCCCTGCATCCTCCATGGCACAGGGGACAGGACGGGCACGGGCTGAGCCCCCAGACCCCATGGCAGTGGCCCAGGGTGTGGGGAAGTGCTGTTGATGGAGATTTACTTTGCTTTTTCTTACACCGGGTCTGAAATGGCTGCCCTGGGCTCGGTGCTACACACCTGCATTGCCAAAACTCCCTTGGAAGTTGCAGCAGGAGCAAGGAAGATGCTGGGTGTGCTGGGGCCACAGCTTGGGGAGGACACAGCCGATGCCAGGGCTCAGGAAGGACACGATTACTGCCAGGGCTCCTCTCAGCCACAGCCCAGGGTCCCTGGCAGCCCTCCTGCCCCAGCTCTGTCCCAGGAGAATCTGCCAGCCCGTGCCCAGCGCAGCTCGGAACACCCCAGAGAATATAATTTGGGGACAACTCTCCCATCCTCTCCCAACCCTTGGCCCCAGCTCTCCAGCCTTCACTCTTCTGCAGCTCAGTGGTGCCCACCCTGATACCTGGGGAATCGCCCTTCCTCCTCGCTGTGTGTGTTCCTCGCATTCCTGCTGGCTGGCTCACACCCACCCGGCCCAGCAGCTCGGGCTTTGCTCGTGAATCAGCCACGGCGGGGTGGCAGAGCCGGTCCCTGTCCCTCTGCACGGATGTGGATGAGCTCTGCTGCTCCTGTGCCGGGGCTCCTGCTGCCCCACCCCGGCCCCGAGACACCTCCGAGCCCGAGCATCCCCGAGCAGGGATTTACAGCGCGGGGCTTCAGCCTGGATTTCATTTCCAAGCTGTCAGCGCAGGCCAGTCTGTCCTGGCCCCACCGATTCCTGGTCCCGGCGTCCGCAGCACGTCCCGTGCCGTGCGCTGCCACTGCCTCTGCACCGGGGGACAAAAACAGCTCCGCATCCCCGGCCCGACAAAAACAGCTCTGCATCCCCAGCCCGACAAAAACAGCTCCGCATCCCTGGCCCGACAAAAACAGCTCCGCATCCCCGGCCCGACAGAAGCAGCTCCGCATCCCCGGCCCGACAGAAGCAGCTCCGCATCCCCGGCCCGACAAAAACAGCTCCGCATCCCCGGCCCGACAGAAGCAGCTCCGCATCCCCGGCCCGACAGAAGCAGCTCCGCATCCCCGGCCCGACAGAAGCAGCTCCGCATCCCCGGCCCGACAGAAGCGTGCTGGAGCAGTGCTCCTGCCCGGGATGGAGCAGCCGCTGCCCCGGGCACCCGCGGGTGTTGGGCGGGGGCTGCTCCCGGGGCCAGGGCCTGCCCGGACCAAGGGCTGGGCTGCAATGGGCTGGGGGAGAGCCAGAGCCCGCTGTCCGTGGGGTGGCCCCGGCGCCCAGCCCCGATCCCGGGAGCAGCTCCCCGGGATGCCCCGGCACACGGGGCCCTCCCCACGCTGCCTTTTATGGCCCTGCTGCAGCCAAAGCCCAAACATGGGCTGCGGGAACGGAGCTGGAGCCTCCCCGGGGCCGGTCCTGACGCCGTGGAGGTGCCCCAGACACCCCCGGCTGGGGCAGCCGTGCTCAGGGAGCGGGGACCGAGCGGCGAACAGCTCCGTGTCCGCAGCACCCCGATTATTGGGGTCCCCAGGAACTCTACAGCTCGTCCCACTCCTTGTGCCCCTCGCAAACCCCATCCCTGCCCCTCGCAGCTCCCACCCTGCCTGGGACAGCCCTGCATCCCTGCCTTGTGCTCCAACCTGTGCAGGTGTCACCTCACAGCTCCCTGAGCCCCCAAACCGGGGGGTCCCTGCAGACCCCAGCACAGCTCACACCCAGCCGGGCACACACAGCCCTGGTTTTGCTCACAGAGGTGCCACGGGGCAGAGGAACAAGGGGCCAAGTGGCACTGCCAGCCCTGGGAACCCCCCTGCCCAGTGCCCGGGGGGAGGATGCAGCCACCCACAGGGAGTGTTGGAAACCAAGGGACTCAGCTGAGCCCTGTGTCACCCCAGAAGCGGCTCCTGTCACTGCGGGGCTCCAGCAGCTCCTCAGCTCCAGCCCAGCCCCATGGAGGCTCCAGCTGCCCCCTCAGGCTGTGACACGGGTGAGATGTGTCCCCACGGAAAGGGCTCCCTGTGCCGGGCCCGGGAAACTGGACACAGGGGCAGGAGCAGGACTGGGGTGACTGGGCAAAGTGGCTGCAGTGGGGAGTCTGAGACAGCCCTGGGCTACCCCGGGGCTCCTGATGGGGAACACGAGGCTGCCTGTGCCACATTTCCTGGCTGCGGGCAGCAAACCCTCGGGGCTCAGCCTGTAATGACAGAGCCCCATGAATCAGCAATGCCCCGCAATCCCAGGGCAGGGATCAGCATCCCCCCGGCACGGGAGAGCCCCCCACGGCCCCCAGCACTGCCGGTGCTCCTGGGATGGGCGTCCGAGCCCCGTGCCCGGTGCCAGGGCGGCTGCAGGGGAGCGGCAGAGCCTGGGCGTGTGCTGGGGAGCGAAGGAGCAAGCTCGGGAAGCGCAGCATCTCTCACGCTGCCCAAGAGACAGCTGGAGTTCCCAGAACCTGCTCAGCATCCCCGGGGGAAAGCAGACAGCGAGCAGCAGCCTAAAAATAGCTGCCCAGGGCACACGCAGTCGCCTGAGAGAAGGGGAAGTGAAGATGGGCTGCAGCCTTCCAAGGAACAGCCCCCAGCCCTGCTCACTGTCCATCTCCCATGGGTGGAGTGCAGCCCTGGCTGCAGTGCCTTCACCTGAACACTCAGCACGGGAAAGCATCTGGGCTGAGGCAGTGACAGCCACAGAGCCCAGGGCAGCGTCACTGTGGGATGGGACCACCGTGCCAGGCAGGAGTGCAGGATCCCACGAGCCTTCCAGTCCCTTACCAAACAGCTGGCTCCTTGTAACCAAATGCAGGCAGTCCAAGGAAGGCAGAGGTTGGAGAAGCCAGTCTAACCAGTCAGTGCCCAGCTGTGTCTCCCAGCTGTGCTCACTCAGCATCTGTGGCTGTCCCCAGGAGCACAAACCCAGAGCAGAGCTCGACCAGAGCCCAGGGCCTGCTCTGCCCCGTCCAGCACACATGCAAGGGGCTCACACATCACCAGCCTTTGGGTTTGAGGAGTTCATAGGCTGTGAAAACATCTCCCAGGCCCAAGGCTGAGCTTTCTGCAGCAGCAGAGCTCGGCCTGTGCTGGGTCCCGGTGCTGAATCGCCCGAATCACAGAAGCAATGCCCCAGATCAGCAGGAGCAGGGCCATGGAGCAGCCCCCAGAGAGGCTTGGACTCAGGTTCTGCCCTGCAGACACCACCAGCTTCCTTCCCCCAGGCAAAGCATCCATCTCCCGAGGGCTTTAGTGCAGCTCGACTTGGGTCGGACTAAGCAGCTTTGGAGCACGGAGATCCAGCGACAGCGCAACACGCGGCGGGCGAACGGCACGGCCGGGAAATCTTTCTGAAACCTTTGAAAACACAAAGACTTGGTTTAATCCTCGGAGGGGATGAAGTGCCAGGACAGCCTGTGGGCTGGTGGAGCTGCCTCGCAGCCAGGGCTCAGCAGAAGCTGCCGGGGCGCGGGCGGAAGGAAGCCGGAGGGAAGGGCTGCGAGGAGCCTCGGCTCAGGTGCAGGGCTGGAAACTGCCTGACCGCAGAGCCGAGCTCGCTTCCTCCCTCCCTCCCTCCCTCCCTCCCTCCCTCCTGCACGCCAGGGGCTCTGCGGAAAGCCTCTGCCACACGATGCTTTTGGTGGCCACTGGACAGCAGCGGTGGCTCTGCTGGAGGGGAGCAGGGCAGGAGCCGCCAGCCAGGACCCCACATCCCTGGGGATGGGTCCTGGGGGTGTCCCAGCCCCCGAGCCCGAGGGTCCCTGTCCCCAGGGCACCACCTCCAGCCCCCAGCGGCTCAGCCAGGGCTCGACTCTGCTGTGCTGGGTGACTTGTCCAGGTGCCAGCTCTGCCGTGTGCCATGCCCGGGCCACGAGGCAGGACATGTGCTGACAAGGCCCTCGCTGCTGCTCTTCCCACAGCTCCCAGAGCGGTCCCAGCCCCAAGCAGCAATTATCAGCTCTGTCTGTGGGCGATCCCCGCTCTCATCCCTGCTCTGCCCGGGGAGGGGAGGCCGGGGTGGCATCAAACTGCTCTGCCAGACGAGCTGGTCCCAGCCTTGGCAGTGCCAGGTGCTGCACAAACAGCTGTGGGAGCAGAGCACGGGCAGAAAAGCTCACAGTAGCCACAGGTCCCAGCATGAGAGGGCTGCAGCTGTCCTCAACTGTAATCTTAGTCTGTCTATCTATCTATCTATCTATCTATCTATCTATCTATCTATCTATCTATCTATCTGTCTCTCTATCTCTGTGCTTAAACAGCTTGGCATGACTGGCCCAGGTCCCCCTGCAGCCAGGGAAGGCCTCATGGATGTGTCTCCATCCCAGGAAGCTGGGAGATGTGGGAATTGCTGTGTGAGTGAGGTTTGGCTGCACTGCCGGGGGGCTGTGGGTGCTGTGCCCGGCTGTCCTGGGCTCAGCCCAGCTCCTGCCCAGGAGGGAGAAGCAGCCCCGAGTGCCCCAGGCTCAGCAGGAGGAGGGGGTGTGGGGCCATCCCACGCACCTGAGGAGTTTCCTCGCTGCCAGTGCCAGGACACACACACAGCCCCAGCTCGGATGGAGAAAATCTCATAATTACCCTCAGCAGCCAGGGAACAGCATCAGCTTAATAAGATAAGAGGGGGAAGAGCTCCAAGGCCAGAGCTCTCCAGGGCTGGATCTGCGGGGATGGCGAGGAAGGTGAAGAGCAGGACAGGGCTGAGGATGAGGAAGGTGCAGGGCAGGATGGGGCTGAGGATGAGGAAGGTGCAGGGCAGGATGGGGCTGAGGATGAGGAAGGTGCAGGGTGGGATGGGGCTGAGGATGAGGAAGGTGCAGGGTGGGATGGGGCTGAGGATGAGGAAGGTGCAGGCCAGGACAGGGCTGAGGATGAGGAAGGTGAAGAGCAGGACAGGGCTGAGGATGGCTATCAGGTTCCCTGCAGTGCCTGGGGAAGGGGTTCCTGTCTCCCCCTGCTCCAGGGGATGGGAGTGTTTCCCGTGCCCTCTCCCTGGTGTCTCGGGCAGCTTGCATTGCTCTGAGGATGTGGGGCAGGCAGGACCTGCTCCCAGCAGCTGCGTGCTGAGAGCCCTGCGCTGTCACAGCCAGGGACAGAGGGACTTCAGTGCCTCTTTCCTCTGAATTTCTCCCGACTTGCCTGGCTCTAAGAAGATTAAAGACAGATGGTCTCTGAGGCTCCCTCACTGGCACCCATGCTTGAGGGTGTGGGGGGAAGGCAGAGCAGCAAAGAGCCCTGGGGAAGGGGGGTTATTCCCAGCCGAGGGATGGAGCATCCTGGGACCCTGCTCTCCCTGCCTGTGCTGGCTGCAGCTCTGCAGAGCAGAGATCTCTGCTTCCTCTGGGGCTGCCTCGCTCATGGTGAGCTCCAGTGGTGAGGGGAGCCCAGCCATGCCCCCAAACCTGTCTGCAGTGCCTCGGCCCCTCCGTCAGCTACACAGAAACTGCTCCACTGTTGGTGTAAAAGTGCTGTGGAAGCACACCCTGTGCTCCTGCAAGTGCCTCTTTCCTGAGGATCCTGCTCACAACCTCCTCTGGCTGGTGCTGGGAGCACCAGGAGAAAGCATTCACCTAAGGCAGCCCCATGTGCAGCAGCAGCAGCAGCAGCAGCGATGCACTTGTGAAGCCATTTCAATTTCCACGTGATGACCCAGTTCAGGGTGGTTTCGCCTCTGGATTTTCCCACTGCTGCTGCCTCTGGGTGGGTGGTGGCAGCTCCAGACTTTGCTGCTGTGCTGGATTTTAAGGCCACCACACTGACAGCCCCAGCCTCGAGTGCTCGGGCTCTTGGTGCTGCTTCCCTGAGCGTTACAAAATGCTGGGCACTTGGTGTCTGAGGACAGCCGGGTGTGCTTCGTGGCACTGGGTGTTCTGCTGAGAGCTTTAAAGGGTGAACATTTCTCCAAAGGGTTTTTTTGCTGCTGCCTGTTACACTGGGGGCAGGGCACGTGTCACTTCAGCTGCTGCAGTGAAAGTGGTGGGGATGCTCCGGGGGGTTTTAGCGCATGTGTTCGAGTAAATTCCAGCCCAGCTGCCAGACTTGACTCTTCCCTCACCATTTTGAACCAGCAATCACTGAGCTTCCCCACAGCAGCACTGGGGCTGAGCTGTGAGGCAGAGGGGCAGCCTGTATTTAGAAGGAGACAATAATTGCAAGTCAGATTTGCTTGTTCAATACTCTATTGACAGATTTGCCTTGGCAACCTGGAACAGGGTTTCATTGTTCACATCGTACTTCATGGCATCCTATTGATTGGGTGGGTGGGTTTAGGTTTTTGTGGGTTTGCTTTTTTTGTTGTCTGTTTTTCCAAGCCTACCTACTCATCCTTTCCTTGCCTTTCTCCTGCACAGCGTTGACCTCAGCAAGGGCTGTGTCATAATCCGTTTTTCAGACTGGCCACAACTTCCAGTGCAAGCCAGAGCTGACAAAAGCAGAAGAGCAAATCCTGGAGCCCAGCTGGCCGAGGCTGTGGGCGGCCAGGTAGGGATGAATGGGGCCAGTGCCCTCCCCCCTGCTCCAAGGACGTGGCAAAGTCGGTGCTTGGCCCCTTGTGAGAGCGGCCTTGAAGGAAACGCTGTAACTATTCATGAATCAACTTTCTGTTATTATTTGGTGCTCAGCCTGGCGTGCTCCTGCCTTTGCAGACCGAGCAGGAACCCCCGGCCTTGCTGGGGCAGAGGGGAGGAAAAGGAGAGCACCCAAACTGCAGCCTTGGAGTCGCCTTGGTGGAGCTGGAGGATTACAGCTGGAAAAGAATCTCTGGTTTGAATTGCTAATAATGATACAGACTAATGAGCAACATCAGAAATGATGGCATGTGTAATCAGTGCTGCTTGATGGCAAACACAGAGCGGGGTGCAGGAGCTGCTGGTGTACGGGGAGAGGGGAAGAGAGGCACCTTCCTTTGGAGGGGCAGCACCCACCCCAAGCAAGGCACTGCCATGGAGCTGGCTCTGGCTCCGGGGTGAGAACTTTATAAATAATGATGAGAACAATAAACACAGACAGACATCAGCTCTGGGTACATGGAGGGAACATGGCAAGCAAGTATTTGAGGGGAAATTTCCTTGGTATGGTTCCTAGCACCTGCAGGAAGCCCATCTGTCCCAGGCTGTTCGAGGTTTTGTCTTACAGCTGCACCCCAGCAGCTCCACCTCGGGCTCAGCACACGGGGGGCTGCAGCCCCCAGCTGGGACAGAATCCTGCTGAGAGCAGCAGCCCCCATTGCAATGCTCTGCAGAGAAACGGGAATCTGAATTTTTGGCCGGGTGTGTGGTGAAGGAGAGGAATTGTGTGTCTGTGCCTCGTACCTGCCCCATCCACGAGCAAACCAGCACCAAACTGCCCGGGGCCAACCCACCCCTCTCCTGGCTTTAAAGGCAGCACTTGGCTCCTGTTCCTTTTGCTTGGAAAGCCTTTTCCTTGTCTCATCCCTGTGATATGCCCCAGCCAGTCAGGAAGAGGCAACAGTTGGAAATGCTTCCCACTTTCCTTATTTAGGCTGTTTTATGTGGTTCAAATAAGGTGTCCTCTTTGGGCCTGACAAAGGGAAAGATGTATCAGTTCATGAACTGCTGCTGCCTGAGCAAGGTAAGAGACGGAAAATCACCACCATTACCGTCATTATTGTGAATCATGTGCAATCAGCCCCGTAACAGAAAGCAGATGAAGATCCTACAGGAACCCGAAGGACGGGAGCTGCTGCTGAGCCACGAGAGCCAGGGGCCAGGCACTGATTAAAATGCTTTTAATATTGGTTTTCACTGTTGTTTCACTTTTTCTTTAATATATCTATGTATTATATTTCATCAACAGTCTTTCGTATTGCTCCTGAGGCAGGTTCAAAAAGATGTCGAGGATGTCTGGTCACACATTAAAAATTTTGAAAAAAAAATTTTTTTAAAATACATATACACACATATATATATATAAACACACACATACATATACACATACATATACATATATATTAATACATATATACATATATCTATACATGTATGTGTGTATATATATATACACATATACACACACACACACATACATACATATATATATATGTATATGTATATATGCACCCAGCCAAACTGTGCCTTCCTCATCGCCTGTTCCCGACTGTTTCCTGGGAAGAGCAGAGCTTTCCCAGCCGGGTGGGATCCAGAACTGGACGTGCTCTGCAGCTTACCCAGGCTGGGGAGGAATCGCACCAAACCGTGCTCGTCCCTGGGCATTTAGTTTTATTGCGAGCATTAGCGGTTTGTCTCCTCTGGCAACAGGAGAAGCTGGAAATGTCAAAGGGGAGGGTTAACAAACTCCGCTGGCATAAATTTCAATGAATGTATGTTTCTTTGGAAAACCGCTAAGTTAAAAAAAAAAAAAAAATTAAATCTTCCTGTGTGTGTTTTCCTTGGGCTGCTGTTCACAATGGATAATAATTCTTACATTAAGCCCCTTCGGCCCTCCAGGGAAATCAAAATTGTAATATCAGTTTGCTTTTTATTGGCTCGGCTCTGCGATCGCGGCGGCTGCGTCTTTGTTAGGGGCTGCGGCGCGGTGACATTCAGCGGTGCCTCCCGGTGTGTCCCCCCTCCGGTGCCCCCGCGGCCCGGGGTGGGACCGAGCCGGGAGAACGAGGAAGGTCCGGAGGGCCGGGGGTGCCGCCCGACCCCGGCAAAGCAGCCCCGGTGCGGTTCGAGCTCAGCGCCGCCGCTCCCGGCCGAAGTTGCCGGGAGCCCCACGGGCGGCCCGGCCCCGCGGGGACCGATCGCTCCCTCCGAGGGCCGCCAGAGCCCGGGGGGAAAAGGGGCACGGCGGCACCGACACCGCACGGCAGCCCCAGAGCCGGCCCCGCTGTCAGCGGGCGAGGAGGCTCCGGTTCCTCCGGGCCGGGAACACACCCGGGCACCTGCGAGGGCCGAGCCCAGGAGCCGCACCCCCGGGAGGGGCCGAGGGCTCCTCGCCGCCCGGGTCTCACCCCACGCGTGCCCGCGGCCCCGCCGCCCTGCCCCGGGCTGCGGTGCCCGGGCGGGAGGCCCGGAGCTGCCGGCCCGCTCGGGGCTCACACCGGGACGGTGCCCGGCCCCGCTCCACCTGTCCGGGGGAAGGAGCCTCCCGCTCCGGCACAGCCACGTTTCCCGGAGCGGCTCGGGGAGCGGCCGGATGGTCCCGCTGGCAGCCGGGGACACGCGTGTGCTTCAAGCTGCTCCCCGCGACCCGCTCGGCGGGGAGAGACCGCGCGGAGCCGCCCGCACCGGGCTCCCCGAGCGGCCCCGCCGCCGAGCGCGGCTTCCGGCACCGGGCGGGGAAAGCGCCGCC
>NC_031786.1:635940-651857 GCF_001522545.3 Parus major | reverse complement strand
GCCGAGCAGGCGGCGGCTGATGTGCACCAGAAAATGGCTCCTTCCCCCTTTCCCTCCTCGGGAGTCGGGCTCCATATTGCAGAACCGAGCGGGGAGGGGGGGGCAGGAAGGGGGGGGAAAAGGGGAATAACCGCAAAAATCGTCCGCGTCGCCCCGCAGCCCCGGGAGCCGCTGCCGAGACGGGGGCAGCACCGGCACCGGAGCGAGCGCGGCTGCTGCGGAGTGTCCGGGGTTTGCATGACAGTGCGGGAGGGGGGGCGCGGGGGGGTCCGGGACGCGGCGGCCGGGTCCCTCCTCCGCCCCGCGGCCGCTTTCCTGGGTCCGGGAAAGGGGATTTGGAAAATTTCATCATGACATGCCTGGAATTCCTCCGGAATAATAACTGCGCTAAATAAACAGTACCGTCCCCGCGGCCCCCCCCCGCCGCCCATCCCCCTCCCCGGGACCCCAGCCCCACACCGTGCTCCCATCGGGCCCGGTGCCGCGGGGCGGCTCTGCCCGGGACCCCGGCCCCGCCGGCAGGGCCCCGCGGTGACGGCCGCTCTCCTCCCCTCTCCAAGATATAACACGTGGGAGCCGGAGGAGAACATCCTGGACCCCCGGCTGCTCATCGCCTTCCAGAACAGGTGAGCGGCGAAGGTTGGGGATGCGGGAGGGGCGGCGGGACCCCCGCTCCGCACCGATCCCGCAATTGCAGATGCGTCACGGAGCCGGGGGCCGCGGCGGGGGCGGGGGCGGCTGCGGGCCGGCCCGGGGGGCGCGGCCCCGGCGGGGCGGGCGCTGCGGGGCCACCGGGCGACCCCTCCGGGTCAAGGTCCCCCACGCCGCGCTTCCCCCCGCGCCGTGCCCCCCCCACGCCGCGCCTGGAGCTCCTTCTTCCCGGGATTCGATGCCGCGAGTCGAGGAGGCGGCGCTGCTGCTGCTGCTGCGCTTGGACGGGCTTCGGCTTTTTTTTTTTTTTTTTAAGCCTTTTTTTTTTTTTTTCTCTTTCCGCGCATTTATTTCCTGGAGTGTTTTGGCGCAAACTGTGAACTTCAGCCCCTCTCCGCAGCGGGGAGGTAACAGCGGGGAAGGCGCCTGCTGCTTCCACAGGATGCCCGTGCCCCCGGCCCGCTGCTACCTGCGGGGCCCCCGCCCGCAGCTCCGCACCTGCGGGCCCCGGTCCCCTCCCGCTGCCCCTCCCCGCGCCCGTGGAGGGTCGCTGCCACCGCGGGAGCCGCCGTCCGTGGGGGTCTCGGGGGTCCGAGGGCCGCTCCCGGGCTCACCGTGACACTGT
Source organism: Parus major (assembly GCF_001522545.3). Lineage (NCBI taxonomy): Eukaryota > Metazoa > Chordata > Aves > Passeriformes > Paridae > Parus > Parus major. Next base: position 650,581 of record NC_031786.1, on the reverse strand, counting down.
GTTCCCGCAGGGAGCGGCAGGAGCAGCTGATGGGATACCGCAAGCGGGGGCCCAAGCCAAAGCCGCTGGTCGTGCAGGTAACCGGGCGCCCGGCCCCACACCCCCGCGCTCTCTGCCGCGGGCCGTCCCCGGGGAGCTGCTTGCAGCGGGTTTCATCATGCCGAGGAGCCTGCGCGCAGCCCGGGCGCCTCGCAACGCCCCGGGGACCCCCAGCGCTGAGCTCCGCGGGTGCCCCGGCCCCCCTTCCCTTCCCTCCGCCCCGGGCCGTGCGGCAGAGCCGCCGTGCCCGTGCCCGGCTGGCATTAGCAGGCTGCTCGCGGGCTCGGCAGCGGCGGTCCCGCTCGGCCCCCGTTCCCAGACAGCTGATTGAAGGGGGCTTTTCTTCTTTTCATTGCTTCATTAATCTGGAGCAATGCACAGCCTCTAAGTTGGAGTGGGCTGGGGCCGCCTGCTAGAGGACGCGGTGCCCCAGGATGCAGCAGCATCCTGTAAGGAGAGCTGCCGGAGGGGCGGGGGTTCCGCCGGAGCCTCGGCACCTGCCGGAGCTCCAGCACCGGCTGCTCCGGCCCCGCCTGACCGCAGCTTCTGGTTCTGCCTTGCAGCTTCCCTCCTTTGCCCGCCGCTCGAACATCCTCACGGGGCTGCAGGACCCGGCCGTGGACACCAGGCCCAAGCTGGACCTCGGCTCCTCTGGCAAGAGCCAGCAGCACCAGTATGAACTCAACAGCAAGAAGCACCACCAGTACCAGCCCAACGGCAAGGAGAGCAGCATGAAGCACCAGTCGCACAGCAAAGGGAAGTATTACTACCAGCTGAACAGCAAGAAGCACCACCACTACCAGCCGGACCCCAAGATGTACGAGCCCCATTACCAGCCCGGCAGCAAAGAGCCACAGGGCCAGGCTTGCTTGGACAATAACAAGACCCCCCTGGTCGCCCACCCAGACAAGTGGGCTCACAGCCCAGCCAAAAACTTGCTGGGCCCAGTCAAGAACCTCACAGCAGAGAGCAAAAATGGAGCTGAGAAGAACCTGTCCAGTGGTACCGGGCCGCCCCCCCGGGACAGGGTGACCAGCAATGGCCTTGGGGGAAAGATGAAGATCGTCAAGAACAAAAACAAGAACGGGCGCATTGTGATTGTGATGAGCAAGTACATGGAGAACGGCATGCAGGCGGTGAAGATCAAGTCTGGGGAGCCTCCCCGGAAGCGGGCTGCGGAGGAGAGGACTCCTAAGAAGGGTGGGGAGGAGAAGGTGGAGGCTTGGAGGAAGCCAGGGGAGGAGAGGGTGGTGGGCAGCAATGCCCCGAGTAAAGCAGAGGGCGAGAGCCGGCAGCCCCCTGCGGAGCTGGAGGAAGGACCCCAAAAGACTCCCTTGGCCAAGGAGCTGCCCCTTCCTCCAGCGGAGCAGCCCTTGCAGCTCACTACCAAGCCGGACCTCGTGCCCTGGTCGCTGAGTCCCGTGTGCGAGCACAGCCCTTCCTCCATGGGACTGAACCTGTCCAGCGCCGGCTCTCGCAAGCGCTGCCTGTCGGAGCCGCACGCGGAGCGGGAGCCGGGCAAGAAGCGCCTGACCTCCCGCAGCATCAGTGCCCCCACCTGCCTCAGCCCCCCGGGCCCCGAGCGGCCGGAGCCGCCCGCACAGCCGGAGGTCATCCTGCTGGACTCGGACCTGGACGAGCCCATAGACTTGCGCTGCGTGAAGCCGCGGCCGGAGGGTGAGCTGGCCCTGGCGCAGGTGAAGCCGGAGCTGCCGCCACCTCCACCGGCCGAGAAAGCGGCCCCGGAGCCTCCGCAGCCCCAGCAGGCCGCAGAGGAGGAGGAAGAGGAGGAGGCTGAGTCCCTGCAGGAATTCAAGCCCTTCTTTGGGAATATAATTATCACAGATGTGACCGCAAACTGCCTGACTGTGACCTTCAAGGAGTACGTGACGGTGTGAGGTGGCACGGCAGCCGCTCCCCGTGGGAGCTGCCCGCCCGTCCCGGGGCCGCCGGCCCCACCGCCTCCCTCCACGGTACTGGTGGCCCTTCCCCGGAGCCCACGAGCCCCTGCGGCGGCCGAACCGGCTCCACCGAGGGGACGCCGGGCCAGGGCCAGGCACGGTGGCCATCCCTGCCACGTGGGGTGACCTCGCCGCTGCTCCCGCCCCGCGGCTGGGGGCTGCTCCAGGACCTGCAGGCAATGGGACACGCAAGGATGGGACCCGCCAGTTACTCAGAGTTATAGTATTATATTTTAACAGTGCTAACTTGTCAAGTGATTCTTGCTCCCGTTTGTACGTGGTGTTATTGAAATGTATTGTTTGAGCTGAAAGCTGGTCGCTCCCTGGCCACGCTAATATATTTATTTGTAGGTATTTATATAATGAAATATAAAGCCTAGATTTATGGAGTCCCTAGATCACCTTATAAACTATATCAAACGACTATTTTCTGTTCTCCTTTTTAACCATTGAGCATTTGTTAGTCTTGGTCCCTTGCCCTCCCCACGACCCGCAGGACCATCCCGTATATATTTTTTGATACTGTACACATGTGGTGTTTCTATGTGCAAAAAAAAAAAAATCGTTATCTAAAGCTAAACGAGCTATTATAGAAATTGCTGCTATTAGAAATGTCTAAACTATAAGCTTCCAATTATTAATTGCTTGAATGTAAATATTAAATGGAGATGTTGAAAGTGCATTTGATGTTCTGCAGCTAGTGTAGATCGGAGTGCAAAGCCCAGCTGCTGCGAGCTGCCAGCAGTGCATCCTGGTCTGAGGGCTGTGTCACAGGGGAAGAAATGTATCATGCAATCATGGCAAAGGACTATAAACCTTTACAAAAACTACCGGCATTTGGAGTGCGTTTGTTCCGGATGGCAGGTGGCTGTGTGGGCAGGCTGCAGCTGGGCTGTCCCACAGCCCCTACCTGCGGGTTAATAAATTTCCTCCGAGGTGCAGAGTTTTGAATGTAGTTCAGTTTTCACCCCGAGCGTGTTGTGCCCGCGGTGCTGAGGGTGGGCAGCGAGGCTGCAGCGCCGGCCTCCTCACAGGGGACTGTGCTGGGAACCTGAGAACGCTGTGCAAGCACGGGCTGGGAGGGTGGCACAGTGATGGGTGACGGTGGCTGTCCCAGCAGTCTCATCCCAGTGTTGGGGAAGGTCACAGGAGATAATAAGTTGAATGTCTCCAGAAAGGAAGATGGTCCAAATTCCACCAAGAAAGCTGCAGCTATCTCTGAACAAGATTAATAATTGCTGGAGTCTGCTGGAAATGCAGTGCAGGACTAATTCTTTGCAAGAGGGCTTACAGCATGGTGGCTGAGACACGGTGCTCAGTCTCTGTCCCCCCCCAGTGACCCCCTGTCACTCCCCAAACAGAGCTGAGGGCCTGGCCGGTACCACCCTCCAAACCTGGTGCTGGCAAAACCAGCTCTGCTGCCAGCCTGTCTCCTCTTGGGCTTTTGGTCAAAGTCAATGTCTCCTGCAGCAAAGATCTTGGTTGAAATATTGTTGATGGCATGTTGATGTGTGTGGACCAGAGCCATGAGCTTGTGAGAAGCAAACTGAGTTGTTTTGGGTAAGGTGGGCCCTGCAGTGACAGCTGAGCCATGGGGTGAGGGGCACCCTGTGTCCTGCTGTCCCCACAGCACAAATAACCCCTCCCCATCTCGTGTTGTCCACTCCTGGGCCACCCAGGTGTCGTTTCATTTACAGAAATTCCAAACCCATCTTGGTAATTGATCTTTCATAAAGCTGAGGCTCGTGTGGTGTCTGTGGGAAGGTGGGACAGCATCCAGCCAGGTGTGGGTCACAGCAGGAACCCCTGCGTGTGCCATTCAACCCAGGCCTTGCCTACAGCAGTTATGCCACAGCTGGAGCACTTTTCCAATGCAGTTTGGGTTACATTGGCAGGAAGGTAAGCACTGGGTGTGTGGGTGCCATTTCCCAGCTGGAACAGCTGAAGGGGCTTGTGCCCCACTGGGACGATGGCCTGTGGAAAATTGCAGAAATGGGTTTTGCTGTGGTGGGGATGGCTGCTGGGAGGCTCCATGGGCAGGGGCAGTGCTGGCAGCTCTGTTCTGCCCTGTTTTGGTTGATGTTCCAAAGCCAGAGGACGCTTGGGCCACGTTCAGTGCCGGGGTGTTCACCTGCCTGCCCGAGGCCCCAAAGCTGGTGGTTTGTGCACCCAAGGTATTTCCACCCAAGTGGAAATGGTGAACTCTGATTAAAATCAACATTTGCCTGGTAGCTGTGCGGAATGTTAAGAGGGTTTTAATCAACGTTTCGCTCGCCAGAGCTCTGTGGGTGACGTGCTGAGGGTGCTGGAGAAGCGGTGTCAGGGCGGGTGCTGGTGAACCCCATTCTGCACCGGGGGGTGCCCAGGGATGGGTCGGTGGGAAGTGTTTCCCTGCCATCCCAGGCTCCACTATCAGAACACGCAATCAGAAATGATGCATTTCCCTTGATTAATTAAGCTAATGGTTATCTGAAAACAAAAATGGCATGGAAGAGGAGACGCATGCTCAGAATGCAAAATGTGATTTATGAAAGGGGAAATGCGGCTCAGCAGACAGCTCCGGGAGCCAGTGCAGGAGCGGGGCCGGGCCACGGCTCCGGGGCAGGGCGGCTGCCAGGGCACAACTTGCTCTTTAGCCAGACAAAGATGGGTGAAGCCAAGGGGGTTTCTCACAAACAGAAGGTTGTGCCTTTGAAGGTGGGCTCTCAGGCTCTGGGCCAGAGCCTGGGCACCGCGGCCACCCCGAGCCGGCTCGGCAGCTCCCTTCCCTGGGCTGGAGGTGTGCGAGGCTCTGGGCAATTAATAACTGCTGCAGGTTTGCAGTTAGCTCATTAGCATTTCTGAAAATGGAGGGTGTTGTGCTGCCAGTTTGGAAGGAAACACTGTCCCTCTGAGCGTGTGTTTGGGAGTTCCCTCCCTGCAGCCACCACCCCCGGGCTGCAGAAGCCCCTGAAGCACCGTCTGTGCCGGCAGCGGCCGTGGCTGCTTTGAGGCACCATTTCCCGGAAACCACACGGCCAGATATTTCTTACTTTAATAGTTTGATCATGTTTATCACAACTCCAGCAGCTTCCTGTGCTGTGAAAGGTGTGATAAGTAGTTACTGGTTTAAAAGCTGCGCCCTTCCCTTGCTGGGCCGGTTGGCTGGGAGAGATGAAGTGTTTGAATATGAATTACTTATTCCTGCCACTTTCCCTACTAAATGCATCAAACCTAAACGCCTGTTACTGAGCAAATGAATGTGGAGTCCACGGTGAGTTCCAATGGTTCTCAGAGTGATCCAGGGTGAGATGGAGCGTCACCACGCTCCATTAGGGACACTGCTGCGCGCTACATTTAATGTATTTCCCAGGAATGTGTTAACCTCCGCTTGGTTTGGATTGATTCCAGACAAACATTTGCTGATGTAAAAGGAGAATTTGTGTTCGTCTTTGAGCCCTTCTGAAAGGGCCTGGTGGATCCCTGGCCTTGCTCAGAGGAGGGGCTGCAGCTCTGTGCTGATCCTTCTCTCCCCGTGGTGGTACCAGAGTCAGCAGCTGGGATCAGCTCCATCACCAGCAGCTGCTGTGGCCCTGTGCGGTTTCAGGAGGTGTCAGTGCGATCCCTGCTCCACAGAAAGTGATGGAAACACCGTCCCCAGGCAATAACAGTGGCACAGCAGCGATGTGGGCCCCAGGGCTGCGTGGAAGGGCTCCCTCCGTGCTGTGAGGATGCTGTAATGGAGAAGGATGTTCAATAAACACAAAACATAGAGCTGATGTGTTTTAATCAGAGTAAGAAACAGTCTTGTGGGACCTGGGAGGTCCAGTCTGAGAGTGGGTCCAGACATCAGGTCCAGACTGGGAAGGGGAGAGGAGCTTCTCCCCGAGAAGGGCAGAAGGTGGAGCAGTGGGAAGTGGAAGGTTTCCCTGGCAGTTGGGGCACTCAGTGCTTTTGCTCCTACATGAATGGGGGCAGCTCCTCCAGGCACCCATTGTGTGCATTTTGTGAGATTTTTCCTTTATTTTCCCATTCTTCTCTTGTTTTGCTCTGCAGTGTCAGGAGGTGACGTTGTGACTTCTCTGAGTGTGGTGATCTCGGCAGCCCCTGGAGGAGTCAGCAACAAGGTGAAGCATTCATGGCCACATTTTGGGAGGGAAGGCCACTGCTTGGGTTGTGTTTTTCTAAGCCTGTCCCCTTGAGCACAGCCATACACATCTCAGCTGCTATAAACCATTTTACCTAAAGCTGGACCTGTGGGGCTGATCCAGCAGCCACTGAGGGGCTTTACTGGGCTCTGGTGGGGTTGGTGTCCCTTGTGTGGGAGGTGCAGCCCTCTCACTGAACTGGGACAGCTGGCAAGGGGATGGCAAGGAGATGGAGAGGGGAAGGAGAGGGGGCTTCCCCACTTGAGCCCCAGCTCTGAACTCCCTCATCTCCCCCATCCCACAGGGCTGCCTCTGCTTGGAGCAGTCAGAAAAGCCTGGTGGTAGGAAATCCTCAGTCTCTCCACAGATAAAATCATTTGGACTCGGCCCAGATTAATGTGAGATCTGTCAGAGACAGGCACAAGGACACAGCTCTGTTTATGTTTGCAGCAGAAGAGGAAAACAGCTGCACAGGGCCAGCACAGCCCAGACCATCTCCAGGTGCTTCCAGAGCCTTGTGGGGTGGCTCATGACGATCCCCTGTGCCTGGGAAAGCTCCTGCCTGCACCCTGAGCTGGGGAGGATCCCATGACAGGCAAATTGAAGCATCTCACACAATCGGGAGGTGGCCGGGGCAGCAGTGTCTGACCCTGCCATGGTCTGTGGCATGGCCCAGCCTCAGGCAGCAGCAAGGGAGAGCTGTGGTGTGAGCAGGAGTTTGGATGGAGATGGGGGCTGAGTTCCTGGGGCCCCTCACTGCTCTCCCGAGCAGGGACCCCTCGGTTGCTGCACCGAGTGACAGGAGAGGGGGACAGGATGGGGGACCTGAGAGAGGGGCTGAGGTGGCTGTGGTCAGGTGTGTGCAGCCCACCAGGGAAGGGAAAGAGGCTGCTGGAGGGCTGGAATTGGGATGGGGAAGGGAAGAGGGCCGGGTGGTGCAGCTGCTCCTGGAGCCATCCCTGGATCTGTGCCAGTGTGAGGAGTCTCCAGGAGACTGAAAGGGTGTCACTGCACCACAGACCTTTGGGTGCAAACGGGAGAGAAATGAGGGTCTCTGTAATGACTCTGGCAGGGCTGAGGGTGGCCGGGGTCTCCTCCCCGCGGGCTGGGAGCCGCTGGTGCCTCCCGTAGCAGGGCGAGCTCCCCGGCTCACCCGAGAGCCATTTGCCAGCACCTCCCGGGTCGTTTCTCAGAGGAGCCGTCAGTTCAGCTGACACCTTGATGTAGTTTAAAGCAAACTGCACACATGAAGATTTATTTTTATCGAAGGAGCAGGCATATAAAACACGCTGTGACACAGCAGGAAGCACCCTGGATCCCGGAGCTGGGTCTGGGGCACGCCGGGCTGGGCCGTCCCTGGGCGACCCTGCTGGCAGCGGGCCCTGGGCTTCCAGGGTGGGGAGAGAAGGAAATTTGATCACCGACTGCCTCTGGGATTTCCAAACCCTCCAGGGTCCCCAAACCCTGCAGGAGCCCTGTCAAACACCAGCAGCCTTGCACAAGAACTGGTGCTGGCACCAGGTGAGGGGACAGGAGCTGCCCCAGCCAAGTCACCGAGGCTGAGTTTGCCGGTGCTGCAGGCTCTGTCCCAGGACACTCCTGAGGAGCGGGGCATGGCCACACTCCCGTTTTCCTGGGACTCTGTGCACTGCCATGGCCTGAATGTGGACACAGCTTCCCTAGCACAGAAGTGCTTCAGTCAGAAGGTCTCAGGTGGAGGTGAGAAAGGGGATTACCTAAACCTTTCAGAGGGGTTGTTGTGCTGTAGCAGCCAGGGCAAACACTTGGATATTATTGGAAAATGCATGAACAGAAGGCTGGGCAGAGGGTTTGAGCTGATGGAAGCTTCAACAAACACGTATTTAATTTTGATATGAAGAGGATGCTGAGCAAAGAATTCTGGTTGGGAATTTTTCGTGTTCTGGTTTGACAATTGGGAAGCCAGCACCTGGGTGCTTCGTCTTTGTCCTCGGCAGGGATGAGTCTGGGATGTACAGGACAAGGGCTGGTGTTTGGTCGTGGCTGTGAAATGAGCCACGGAGGGAACAACCTGTCCCGGGAAAGGGCTCTGGGATTCCGGGTTTGTCCCCATTCCCTGATGCCCAGCAGGGGAAGGTGTCACGTCGTTTCATGGAACACAAGAAGAGGAAAATCAGGATGACTCAAATGTCACACGTTATCCCTCGGCTTCAGCAGCCCAGGGGCAGCTCCCAGAGCCGAGAGCAGCAATTTGGGGCTCAGCGTTTCCCTCCCGCCCGCCCGGTGCCGCCGGTGGCGGGGGGAGAGCGCTCAGCCCGGGGGCGGCCGGCGGCACCGGGCCGCTCCTGGGGGAGCTCCGGGTCTCTCCTCCGGGACATCGCCACGCCAGCCCCGGGGCGGGAGCTGGCCGCAGCCGCTGGAGACAGCGAGGAAGCGGCGGGGGGCGGCGAGCGGGGCTGCGGCAGCGGCGAGGGCTAAAATGGCCACGGCGGGCTGCGGGCGTGGGCTGAGCCGTGCGGGAACGGCTCTCCCTGGAAAACGCTGGGAAACGGGAAGCAAACCGCACCGGGGAACGCGGGGAGAGCCAGAGGGGCGGGCAGCCCTCGGCCCCCGAGCTGGGGAGAGCCCTCCCGACCCCCTGAAAATGCCCTTTGTGATAGACTGGGCAGGGTCTCTCAGAGGATGAGGGTTAGGGGGGTTCCGCCTCTGAATTCCTGGATCCCTGACCTGGTGCCGCCCCATCTCCTGCACCCCGAGAGCGGATGCCCCTTCCCACTGCCGCTGCCGCTGAGAGGAACGGGCTCCTCAAGTTCGGGGAGCTGCTCAGGAAGAAATACTTTATATTTTGTCTGAAAGAAAAAAACAATGGAGCGTCAGGTTCTTATTAATACCGAACACAAGGTTAGGGGAGGGGAAGATTGTTCGGTATCAAAGAGCCACCGACGCATCTCAAAACACAAAATAAATGGTAATATTCGCATACACTTGGAAACGTTACTTTTCACGCGTTAGTATTTCCACACGGCTGGAAAATGAAGGCTGGAGCGTTGTCCCCGCTGCAGCCACCCATTCACCGTGCGGTGCGAGCCAGGCTGGCATTTTAGCATCAGGAATGCGCACTGGATCCAGCCGTGACACTGTCCTTCCTCCGCCTGTGTTCTTTTGGCACACGAAGCCACCAGCAGCACACAAACCAGGGAATCATGGTGGCTTGTGCAGAGAAGAGCCTGCGGTGGTCAGACATCAGCGGCTGCCTGGTGGAACGGTGCCTTATCTCGAGTTTAAGGGCTCAACCTGACCCTGAGCCATTTTTAACCCGACGTAGGAAGAGCCCTCCCTGGGTGTCTCTCTCTGCTTTGAAAAATCTTTCACTGGCTCCACGGTAGCCGATTTCCTGATGTTTTTCCTCTTTGTAGCTCTGCCACCTGAAGCAGACCCACTTTCTCAGGGTTTGATGCTCTGCTGCTTGAAGATGCTTCAACTCTCCGGACTTAGAAATAACTCCTAGAGCAGAGCCCCAACAAGAAGCCGTCTAATCTAATATATTCCATTTCCATATTTTGTGCTGCAAGCAGCAATTTGTGGTTCAGCAGCAGCGGCTGAGCAGGGACGAGCATTATCACAGGAATTCCTTCCATCTCATGCCTGAGTATGTGACAAATAAGTCTCGGTCGTGGCATTGTCTCTCTGCTCTCGGGCTGTCAAATTTAACTTGGCTTTCTTTCCTCCTGCCTTTGCCCCGTGCCTCTCCCCCCTCGCCTCCCTCGGTCCCCGTGACTGAGAGCGGCCGCCGGTGCCACGTGGGCTACGAGCGGCCAGCCGGGGGCTCAGCACAGCCCGCTGGAGTTCCACGGGACGGGGAACCCGCGTGGGGGTGGCTGGGGCCGCGTCCTGCGAGGGGCTCAGCCACAGAAGGGGCTGCGATGAGCCGGGGGTTGGTGCAGAGAACCAGCCCGGGAGCCGCTCGGAGCGGGGCTGAGGGGCTCGGCCGTCCCTGGGGGTCCCGGGACCTTCCCCCGCCGGGGCAGGATGAGTTCTCGGAGGGCTCCCGAGGTGTCCCCTGCCGAGGAGCCAAGGCTGAACCTGCCCGGGGGACGGGGGCCCCCTCCAGCACCCGGTTTGCGGTCAGGGATGGCTCTGTCCCCGTACGCGTTCAACACCGCCCGAGGAGCCGAACAGCAAACCTCGCTCAAAACGCGTACCGCGATCCCTCGGTGCCAGCCGGGCTGTGTCACTCGGCGGGCGGGGGACAGGGACGGGAGCAGGGACAGGGACAGGGTTCCCCGTGTGTGCAGGGGACCAAAGGCAGAGTGGGGCGGCGGTACTGCTCGGTGTGTGGCACTGGTGAGCCCGCTTGCGCGTGGAACAGCCGCCGGCAGCTGAGAAGAGACATTGAAATATTGGAGAGGAGTCGGGGAGAGACGGAGGGATGGCGGGGGGCGCGGGGAGCCCCAGAGTGAGCGGCGGGGGTGCCCGGCCTCCCGAAGGGAAGGTTAGGGACATCGTGATCAGCCCGAAAAGTTCTCCCAGGGAAGAAATTCAGGGGCTCGGCTGAGCTTTTCATCCAGTAAATGCAGACATGGCAGGATCCAGCGGCTGAGTCCGCACCAGCAGGAGCTGGAGCTGGAATGCGGTGCCATTTTCACCGCGTCAGAAAAAAAACATCCAGGTGGGAGGGCAGAACCCGGTTTGCCTGGCATGGCTGGAAGAGAATTCCTGGATCCAGCCTTAGGTTGCTGCGGCAAAAGTCGAACAGAGAGGGGGTGATCCAGAGCCTGTGGGGCAGGGGCGGCCAGTGGGGGGCTATAGTGCCCCCCCCGGTCTTAAGCCCCGATATTTATGCACCTCATGATCCGCCGTGCCCTGCCGGGTTTGTGCCTTTTTCAGTGGCTTTTACAAGCTGAATGATCCCTTCTCCAGGGCGCTGCTCGCACATCATCGCACACGGGCACCTCGGGGGCGGGGGGGAGAGACGGCTGCGGCGCGGGGCTCCCCCTTACCGGGTGCTCCCACGAACGGCCGCGGAGCTGCGATCCCGAGTGTCTGACGGCAGCCGCGGGGAAGCGAAGCCGAGCTGGGACCCCCACCCCGCCTGGGACCCCCCAGAGCTGTTTGATGCTGGACTGCGCAGAGGGGTCAGCGGGGACAAGGGAGAAGGAGATGGGGAAACAGAGACGGAGGATAGGTAGGGAGGAGGAGGAGGGAGATTCTCCCGGGAGAAGCTGGAACGGAGCAGGGCCTGTTTGATGCTGGACTGCGCAGAGGGGTCAGCGGGGACAAGGGAGAAGGAGATGGGGAAACAGAGACGGAGGATAGGTAGGGAGGAGGAGGAGGGAGATTCTCCCGGGAGAAGCTGGAACGGAGCAGGGCAGAGACCAGGGATCCGCCCCGAGTCGGAGCAGCACCGGGGGATTTGCAAGTCCCGGCATCGAGGGGAGCCGCAGAGAGAATCCGGGGTGCTGGAAGGGGCCACCCGGGTGGCTGCTGGCGGCGTCCGCCGGCGCTCAGCGCCGGAGGCAGAATGAGGGCCCCTGCCAGCCCCCAAACACAAGGCGAGCGGCCGATCCCGGGGACACAAGTCGGCTCCGTCCCGCCGCAGGAGGAAACGTCCCGCGGTCCGGGCAGGGGCAGAAGGAAAACGAAACCGGGCCGAGGAAGAGGGGGAGAGCGGCAGCCCGGCGCGAGTGGGGCAGGGTGCGGCCCCACCAGGCAGGGGATGCCCGGACCGGTTCGGCCCAGCCCGGGCGGGGCTTCCATCCGCATTGCCGCAGTGACGGGCGGCGGAGCGCGGCCGGGCCGGCGGGCTCGGCGCGGCGCTGCATTGCAGCACTGCAGGAGCCCCCTCCTTCCCCGCTCCCTTCTCCGCCCTCCGCCGCCGCTCGGCTCCGGAGGCCCAGCCCGGGCACGGACCGGCCCCGCCGCTCTCCGCTCCCACTCGCACGGGGCAGCCGCGGTGCCGGGGTCTCCTGCGTACTTCCACATCCGACCGCCTCCCCCGGCCCGCGAGTGCAGCCGTGGCGGAGGGACGCGCACCCACCGGCGGGGTTCTGTGCTTGGTGGCAACCCGGCGCTCATCAGCCCCGCTCGGGTGGAGGGACCGGCCGCCCCCGTCGGGGCATTCGCTGTTCTGCCCGCCCGTCCCCGCACCTCCAGTTCGTCCCGGCCGCCTCCCTTCGTTCTCCTGCCACCCTCCCCGGCGGTCTGGCCGTGCCGTCAGCCCCGACGGGGCGCCCGGCCTCGCGTGGGCCAACCGCTCTCCCCACGGGTTTCCCGCGAGGGCTCTCGGGTTGGTCCCGCGGGGAGCCGGTACCGAGACCGGGCAGTGCTGAAAGGTTCTGTGCCTGGCGGCACGGCCCCGGGACGGACCCTCCCCGACGGGACTGTCCCCCCGGCCGTCAAGGCACTTGCGCTGCCCATGGGGTGTGCGGAAGGCGGTGACCAGCCCCGCGTCTCCGCTCCATCGGGAAGGGAAGCCGGGGACCGGGGACCGGCATCCTCCTCTCGGGATAGCGGCCCGGGACTCGGTGCCAGCCCGGCGTGACAGGGTCCTGCAGTGACTCGGGCAGTCACGACCCTCGGGTGCTGCGTGCGCGGGGCGCCAAGGGGAGCGAGGCGATCCCGGTGGGAAGGTGCCGGCGGTGGCCGCGCGTCCCGGGACCAGCCCCGCTGCCAGGTGCGGCGCGGCGGGGGTGGGAGGGAACGGGGACACGGGTCGCGGGGCCATCCGCCCCAGCACAACGGGGGCCCGTTCCCAAGGCTCCCGCTCTGTCTCTGCTTTGGGAAAACGCCAGCACGGTAACAAAATGGCGGGGAAAGGGTGGGATTGTCACGGCGAGCCCTGCGGCGTAGCCCGGCCACCCCCGGCCCCGCCCGCCCGCGCTCGGGGCGCCCGTCCCGGCGGAGGACAGCGGGCCGGGGGGTTCCCTGGGCTGTGCCGCCGCCCGGTGCCGCCGCCCGGCTGAGCTCTGGTGGAGAAGCAGCTGCAGAAAATGGCTGCTCGGCGGAGCCCGCTGAATCCTGCCATGGGGGGGGGGGTGCAGCCCTCCCCATCGCCCCCGGCCCCCCCGGGGAGCCCCGGGACAGGCGATGCGGGGAACGGTGGGAGGTTCCGCAGGGCGGCGGGACGGGAGCAGAGCCCGCGGTGCCCGGTGTGTGGCCTCACCTGCGGCGCACGGGGGGCTCGGGGAAGCCCGCCCCGATCGCGCCCGGCCCGTAGCGCCGTGCACGTGCCCGCAGCCCCCGCCCGGTGCCCGCCGAGGCAGCGGCGACTCCGAACCCAGGGGGGCGCGGCGGAGGGGCGGCCGGCCATCCCCCGCAGCCCGAGTCGCCAGAGGAGCACCAGCCTCTCAGCCGCTCCCGCAGCGCCCGGCTTTGCTTTCGGTTTAAAATAAAATGAAAATGAAATAAAAATAAAATATAGAAAAATAATCGGGCCGTGGGCACGCGTCACCATGCGGCCACGACTCGGCCACGCACCGGCTCCGCGGCGAAGCCGCAACGAAAACTCGACCCCGTGTCGCCGCACCGTGTCGCCGTCCCCCGCCCGTCACGGCGGCGGGCACCGGAGCCGGCCCGCAGGGCAGGAGCGGACACGCGTGGGTGCGCGGCTGTCGCCTGCGCTGCCGGAGGCTCCCGCCCCGCCGCTGGTTTTCACGGGTGTCTGTGGGGTGAGGGGATGTCCCGATAACGGGGCTGTGGGGGCCGAGATGGGGCGGTCCTTTCTCCACCGGAGAGCGGGAGAACCTTCCCCCGCGGCCGGTCCGCACCGTGGCGGCTGGGCACGGGAAGGCTTTGCCGCTTTGCCGTGGATGCGCGAATCACGGGTGGCGCCCGCGTGCGCGGAATCCTCCAACTGCGCCGCGCGCGGTGCGAAGGGCGCCGTTGCCTTCTGTGAACACCTCGCCCGGCGCTGCCCCCCCGGCCGCCCTCCTCCGCAAAGCGCTCCGGTCTTTGTGCCTCACATCGGGGTCACCCCGGTGCGCGCAGCGCCGCGCCCGCCCGTTCCCCCCTTGCCCAGCAAGGTCCCGCTCCGCGGAGCAACGGGACCGCCCCGTCCCGCCGGCTCTCAGCCCCGGTCCCGCCGGGTGCTCTGCCGCAAGCGGGGCAGGCACGGTCGGCTTTGCGGAGAGAGCGGACCGGTGCGCTGCCGAGTGCCGTGGGCTCCCGAGTGCCGTCGGTGTCCACGGGGAAGACCCGCGGCGAGATGGCGAGTCGGGAGCCGCGGGACGGGAAGGGACAGAGAAGCATCAGCGGGGTGGGGGGCGCACGGTAGGTGGGGTCCCGTCAGGAGTGTCCCGGGGGAGCGGGGTGTCCCCGCTCGGTGCCCGCGGGGGTCCCGGCCGGGCCCGGGGGGGGGCGCGGGGCCGCTCCCCCCGCGCGAGCCGTTGCTGCGATACGGGCGGGCCAATCAGCGCTCACCAGCTCACCCGGGCCCCGGCACCGCTTCCTTATATGGTGCGCGCCGTCCGCGGGGCGCCGCGCGCATCACCATATAAGGGCATGAACCTAAATACAGCACCTACCTTGGCCCGGGGG
>NC_031786.1:613302-635730 GCF_001522545.3 Parus major | reverse complement strand
ATGAGCAGCGCTTCACCTCTAATTGCTTTTGTTAAAAGCGGAGTCGCGGGACTGAGGGTGGCGACGGTGGGGACGGGCGGGGACGGGCAGGGCGGGAGCCCGGACAGAGCTGGACTGGCTGAAAGACGGGAGAGCGGCAGCCCCGGGCGGCTCGATTCGCATTTCGTCTCATTTGTCACATCCCAGCTCAGTTCCCCCCCAGGCGGGGCCGTGGCCACCGGGACCGCTGGGCCGCGCTCTGTCCCGCCCTGGCGGGGCCCTCGCGTGGCCGCTGCCCACTCGTGACACTCCCTCGGCCGCTGCCGGGACAGACCCGTCCTTCTGCCGTCCTTGCGCGGTCAGCAGCCGGCGGGACGGGGACGCGCCGACTGGATGGGGTGCAGGAATACCCCGGGAACATTCCCATTTCCTCGCCCCACGCCGCATTCGAGCAGGTTCTTCCCTCTCCCCGTCCGCAAACAGTTCGTGTTTATGTTCCTACAAATAATGAGCAAATTCAGAGCCCCCGGGAACAAAAGATCTTTTGTGCGGAGCGCTCGGAGCCTGAAGCGGGCGATAAACGACGCCCCCCGGTCCCCCGCCCCCGGGAGCGGCACTTTCCCTGCCCGGGCGGTTCGAGGCGACCCGCGGAAGTGCCGCGCCGGGGGTGACGAGAGGCTCCCGGTATGTGACGGCCCGCCCGGAGAACGGAGAGCGGGCGCTTTGCCGTCGGGGCGCTTTGTGGGCGCTCCCCGCAGGGAACCGCGCGGGGATTCCGCCCTTCGGTCTCGCCGGAGCGGGGGCTCAGGGCACGCCGCCCCCAAGAACCGATGGCTGCAGGACACGCGTGGGCCTCTCCCGCGGGAGACTCCCCAGCATTCGTGGGTCTGTGCTCCGGGAAAGAACGGCGACTTCTCTCCACCGAGGGGACCGCAGAGGGAAAAAGCCCCGCGCTTCGCCCCGGGGCTTGGCACAGCTCCCGGGGGCTCCTGCGGGCGCTCCGCCCGGCGGAACCGGCGGTGCGGGGGGGTTGCGCGGGGCCGAGGGGGCGGCAGTGCCCCCCTGGGGTGGCGGGAACGCCGCCGGTTGCGCAGAGGCCGCAGCCGCCATTTCCAGGAGGACGGTGCCACCTATGGAAAGCACCTGGAATTCACCGGGCCGGCGGGGACGCACCGGGAAGTGCAGCGTTTCCGTGCGGCACCGTCGGGACGAGGCCGGGCTGCGCCCGCCGCTTCCCGGGCGGGACCGTGGAGCATCAGAAGGCTTTGGCCGCCACTGTCCTCAGTACCGACTGCCCCGGGGGGGATGCGCGGCTCGGTCCCGGGGCGGCGGCGAGACCCGACCGGGACGGGCGCTGAGCTGCACCTCACCGGGGCGGTCGTTCCCTGACTGGCCAAAGCCTCAGTAACCGGGCAATAACGATCGAAGGGGCGGAGAGAAGTTCCTCTGCCCAAGTGCTCGGTAGAGTCCCCGAAGACGGGTTCCTCTCGCTCCCTCTGTGCCCGTCCACACCGAGATCCCTCCGCGGCTCCGCCAGCCCCCTTCGGTCCCCGGAGAAACGGCAGCAACCGTATCCGGTGCCCTCCCAGGCGTCGGCCGGACCTGAGCCGTGTCCACGGGGACACGATGCCTCCCGTCGCCACGTCGCCTCCGGAGCCGCCGGGGAAGCCCTGCCCCGTCATGAATTCGATGTCAAACACCTCGACACGAAAACTTACTCTCACGGGAATTTCTGGGGTCTTGTGAACTGTCGGCGTCGCCGCTGCATGGGCACACCCGAGATCTCCCCCCACCGGACCGGATACCCCCGCGTTACCCGGCAGCAGCCCCGGCGGCACTGTACGGTACCGGTGCCGCAGGTCGGAGCCGGTCGCTGTCGCCCCAGTTGTCCCCGAACTGCTCGGAAACGAAAAGGCAGCGTCTCGGGGGCCGGGCTGTGCCCCCAGGCTGGGACAGAACCGTGAGCCGGCGGTGTCGAGGGGTCCCGGGTCCTCGCCCCACCGGCGGCACAGCCCGGTACGGGTCAGCGGGGCAGTGAAATGCCGATGCTGCTCCCGGCTCCATTCAGCTACCGGGGAAAAGAAGAGTTTTCCTGCACGGCTCGGGAGCGGAACCGAACCCGGAGAAACCCGCAGCCGAATCGGGCGGCTGGGCTGACCGGGAATCCGAGGCTGAGCTCCCTGAGAGTTCAGGGAAGTGTCCACGCAAGCAGGGAGCTCGCGTGGAAAGCGGCTCCGGGGCACGCTCCGCCCTGTGCGGCGGTACCCGGGCTGCAGGATGCCTCTCCGGGGACCCCAGGGTCAGCCCGGTCGGGAGCGGGCAACCTTTTTCTGCCGAGGGCACTTGCCCTGCTCCTAATCCCCTCCGCAGTCCCAGAGTGGGGGTCGTGCTCGGATAGTCCAGGAAATGGGGACGGGACTGGCTCTGGGGCGCGACCGTGGCATAAAGGGGTCTGTGAGGGGCACCAGCATCCTCGGCCACCGGGGGAACCGGGCCGGCTCGGGCTGGGAGCTGTGGTGGATCCTGTCGTCCTCGACGCGAGTGGCCGTGGGACGCAGCGGCTTCTGAAGCACGGCCACCGGAGCACACGGGAGTGGCGGGGAACCGTCCCGCTGCGATGCGGGGATCGATGGCGCCGGCGGTTGGTTTGGAGCCAGGTCCGCCCCTCCGCTCCGTTCTCCCGGCTCAGCCGCGCTCGGACACGCGCGCTCGCCCCGCCGCCGCCACGCGTGACCCCGAGAGGGGCTCCAGCCCCTTGGTTTCGTTGCAAAACTCGATGCCGTGGTAGCCCCCGCACAGCGAGAACCGAGGGGAGGGCCGGGCACTCTGCTCCCCAGCAGCCCTCGGAGCCCCGAAGAGCTCATCGCACAAGTGCGGGCTGGAGGAGCGGAGACCCCGCAGCCGAGAGGATGGTTTGGGGTCAAATGGGCGGAAACGGCGTTTGCCGCGGCAGCACACGCTCTTGCCGGTGCGGAGCTGTCCTCTTGTCGGCTCCGAGTCCCGGGACCCCAGAACAGGGCCCCGGGCCAGTGTGGGTGACGGGAGCCGCAGGGATGAGCGGCCCCACCCGGCCGAGAGCCCATGGGGCGCCCAGGAAGCTCCTGCCGTTGACCCTGGGAGCGTGGAAAGCTGCTGGTGCCCCGCTCAGCTCCTGCTCCCGGTGGATTGGTTGTGTGGAAGGGGCCCCCGGTGCCACCGGCTGCAGGTGCGGAGGTCTCCGATTACCCTTCGGCAGCGGTAAGAACTGCCCCGGTACGCTCCCGCCCGCCGCTGCCTCGTCCCGCACGGCTGGAGCAGCTCTGTCCCACTTCTCCTTCCTTCCCCAGGAGCGGCCGCAGCCGCGGTCCCGGCTCACCCACTCGCGGGGGCTTCGGGCGGTTCCCCGAGGCGGCGGTCGCTCCGCGCTGCTTTCCCCGCTCCGTTCTCGTTTTCATCTCGCCTTCTCCCTGCCCCCCCTGCACCTCAACCGGGGCGCAGCTCCGGCCCCGTGCGGTTTCCGCGTGGGTTCCGGCGGGAGGCTGAAGCTGTTTCTCCGCTGATGCCCTCGTGGGAAGCAGGCGGAACCTCAGCTTCTCCCCTCTGTACCCCTGGGACGCGTGGCCGCGGGGCTCCGCGCAGGCGGCGGGGCAAAGGCAGCTGCTCAGTCGGGAGCTACGCGGCCCCTCAGGGCTCTCGCGGGGCGCCGGTACCGGGCGGCACGGCCTCGGAACCGCGGTTCCAACGCGCACTGAGGGCACCGACAGCCAAAGTGCCGGCCAGACTCCAATTTGCTCGGGGCTGCGGCAGCTCCACGGCCACGGGAGTGCGAGCGACTGTGCCAGCACCCGTCGTGCCAGGGGGACACGATCAGGATCCGAGCCAGAGCCTCGCGCACCGCGCCGGGCCGTGCGCCCGGTGCCGCCGGGTCCGTCTCTTCTAAGCACCTTCCCAGGAGCGCGGTCCAGTGAGCCGCGTCCACGCCAAATCACGAGTCGCCCCGCGACAGGCGTTAATTAAAAACGATTAATTCGACATTAACGAAAAACTTCCCGGGACGAAGCTCGCCGGGGGCCGGGAGACCGCGAAGTTTGCGCTTCCCCCCGGCACGGCCCCGCCACGCAGAACTCGCGTGTCGCGGCGGCTCCCGTGGCCGCGGGGTCTCAAGCGTGGTGTGGGAGTACACGGGAGCCGCGGAGTGGGAATTTTCCGCCTCCTCCCGGGAGAGCGGTTTCACTTCAGCCGGGGGCGGTGGGAGGAGGCATTTGCCCACGGAGAGCCGACACACGACCCCTGCGTCCCGCGTGGAGCCGTGGGGGTCCAGCAGTCGGCGCTCCCCGCGGGGTCCCGAAGCCCCATCCGTGTCCGCCGTTGGAGGTCGCGGTCCGCCCGGGTGACACGGCGGCAGCCCGGATCCCCTGGAAACAACGCTCCTCGGGATGGGAAGAACGCCGGTGCCCTCCGGTCCCGGGGAAGGGGAAGAGCCTCGTAGCCCCAGCCCCGGCCCCGGCCCGACGCGGCTGTGGTCTCATTCCCCGGGGGGCAGGCGCAGCCGGATCCCCAGGGCCTCTCCCGCCGTGGGCTTCCCACGCGTGAACGTGGCGGCCGCCGAGACCCGCTGCTCATCGGCTTCGAGCTCCTTAGCGGAGAGGAGACCGAGGTGGGGACAGGAGGGAAAGATCCACGAGAGGCTTCGTCTGATCTTGTCCGTCGTGAAAGGGTCCGCAGGAGCCCACTCAGCATCGCAACACGGTGCTGCGCTTCCCACTCGGGGAGTGCCCATGGACACGGGAACCGCTTCCCTCCGTGGACCGGGCTGAAGGGCTGCCCGGTCCTCCCGGGGCCTCCCACCGACGGGGCGGATTGTGTCCCTGCCCACTTGCGAGAACCGGTCGCGTGGGACCTTCTGTCTCCAGAGGCTGCACCGGTTTCCCGCCACTCGTTCTTCCGTGGCCGCCTCGGGGAGAAGGTGATGTCTCCCGACGCCGTGCCGAGGGGCGAGAGGCAGACCTGGAATGGGGAGCCTCCCCGGTACCGGCTGGCAGCCTCCCCGGTACCGGCTGGCAGCCTCGCAATGCAACCACGTTCCTACGTCAGTTTGCTGACAGATAATGCGGGAGATGGACCGAATCCCGCGTAGGGCCGCCCCGCTGCCCCCGGGTCACCTCTCCTCCCCCGGGCACCGCAGCCGGGGGCCGCCGGTACCGCCAAACCGGCGGTCGCGGTGCCCCGTTCTGCCGGTCGTGTCCGCGTCGCCGGAAAGGATTCGCGTTTCCCGCAGCGACGGCGGCGCCGAGCGGCACGCGCGACCGCGTCTGTCCGTGGACGGCTCCGCAGCACCGCGGGCTCCGCCGCTACCGAGACGGGCGGTCCGTGCGGGAGATCTCCCACCCCTGCCTCCGCTCTCTTTGTCCGACCACCGGTAGGCGGGCCAGCCCTCGGAGCCCCCCATTCCGCACGGTGCGGGTGCCGCGGAACCATCCGGCCCGTCCGCGGGGCCGCGGAGCCCCACATCGCCCCTCGCCCGTACCGCGGGTCCCCTTTGTGCTCCGCGCCCCCTCCCGCGCTCCCGGGACCGTCCCCGCGAGCGGGGCGTGGCCCGGTGGGCGTGGCCCAGATGGGCGGGGCAGTGGGCGCGCCCCGAGGCCCCGCCCCGGCCCATCGGGACGCGGCGCGCGCAGGGGGGCGGCGCGCGCAGGGGGGCGGGGCACGCAGGGGGGCGGGGCTCGGCCGGGCCAATGCGGCGCGGGCGGAATGTTCCACCCGGCTCCGGCGCGGCGCGCGCGGGGGGGGGGGCCGCGGTGACGTCAGCGGGCGGAGTATTATGGTCTGGGCTGCGCCGGGGCCGCCCCTGCGCTGCGAGCGGCCGCGTAAACATGGAGCTCTCGGCCGTCGGGGAGCGCGTCTTCGCGGCCGAGGCCCTGCTCAAGCGCCGCATCCGCAAAGTAGGTGCCTCCCGCCGCCGCCCCGCCGCGCCCCCGGCACCCCGCAGCCCGGCCGCGGCCCGCTGGGGGCGGCTCTGCCTCCCCCCGCCGCGGGGCGGGCTCCGCTCCGCCGCTCCCGCCCTCCGCGCCCCGCGCCCGGGGGGGGGCGGTGTTAAATCCGCGCCCGGGGGGGGTGTGTGCGGTAAATCCGCGTTATTTTTCATTGTTGCATCCCCCCCACTGCCCCCCCGGGCCGTGTTCCGCTCCCTGCTCGGGGCGTTGCGGGGGGACCTTTGTTGCGGGGCGCTTGGTCGCGGTTCTCGCTCCACGCATATTTATTTTCCTCGCTTCCCATCCGCAGGGCCGCATGGAATATCTGGTCAAATGGAAGGGCTGGTCGCAGAAGTAAGTCGCCCGTGGGGCTGCGGGGGGCTGCAGCGGGGGCCGGGGGGATGCTGGCTGCACACACTGCTCCCCCTTTGTGCCTCCTCCTTTATGCCCCTGGTTTTTATTTTATTTATCTTGTTCCCTCTCCGGGCTTCTTATTCTGTTCCCTCTCTCCGTCCCGCCTCCCCCCAGGTACAGCACTTGGGAACCTGAGGAGAACATCCTGGATGCCCGGCTGCTCGCAGCCTTCGAGGAGAGGTACAAGGCCTTTACTAGCTGTAGCAGTTGCGCTTGTAAATATGTTGCTGTCTTGTAGCTATGCTGAATTGAAGCTTTGGTTCTTTTAACACCTCTAGGGAGCGAGAAATGGAGCTTTACGGGCCCAAAAAGCGAGGCCCCAAGCCCAAAACCTTCCTGCTAAAGGTAAGGAGGCCGGAGCCCGCGCGCGAGGGCTGCGTGCTGGAGCAGGGGTCTCTCTCCGGCCCCCTCGGAGGATGCTCCCCTCAAAGGTGGCCTCTCGTAAGTTGCAATTACACAGCCGGATGGCAGGATAATAAAGTCACTGGGTGATTTATCTTCTTTGCAGGCCCAGGCAAAAGCCAAAGCCAAAACCTATGAATTCCGCAGTGACTCTTCCAGGGGGATCCGGGTGCCGTATCCTGGCAGGTCCCCCCAGGAGCTGGGCTCCACGTCCCGGGCTAGGGAAGGACTGAGAAACATAGCCCTGGCCCCCCAGGGCAGCTCCAGCAGCAGCACCCCCAAGGCTGACGGCATCCGGGACCGGGTGATCCGCGTGGAAGAGAAGCCCGGAGAGACCCCCAAGAAGAGGGGCCCGAAGCCCAGGAAGGAGCTTTACAAGGACCTTGCGGAGACTCTGGATGCCTCCAAGAGGAAACTGGGGGACCCGGGGGACAAGGTGGGGGACTACCTGAAGGCCAGGAAGATGGAGGAGGCGGCGGCGGGGGCAGCCAAGTTTGGCTCGGGACACAGCGTGATCCAGCTGGCCCGGCGGCAGGAGCCCGACCTGCCCGGCGCCCTGCCCGGCCCCAACCGCGCCGAGGCGGGGGCCGACACCTTCCCCCCGCGCCTGGCCAAGCACCGTGCGGACTTTCTGGACCCCAAGGGGCAGGGGGGGCTGGACCCCGGCGGGCCCAAGCTCCTGCACGGCGCCGTGAGCCCGGGGGCCGTGGGCAGCCTGTACCGCGACGGCGTGGGGGGCCCGGCGGGGAGACCCTCCCTCATCGCCAGGATCCCCGTCTCCAGGATCCTGGGGGACCCCGAGGAGGAGTCCTGGAGCCCCTCTCTCAACAACCTGGAGAAGGTGGTGGTAACTGATGTGACCTCTAACTTTTTGACCGTCACCATCAAGGAGAGCAGCACGGACCAAGGATTCTTTAAGGAGAAGCGATGAGTTTGGTGGAGGTGGTGCTGGGGTTTTTCTTCAGTCAGATCCAAACAAAAGCTTGGTAGAGCTTGGTGGGCCTCTCTTTTTTTCTTTTTTTTTTTTCTTTTTTTTAATGCTCCTTTTATTTTTATTTTTTTTAAGCTTTTAAATTTTTTTTCTTTTGTTTTTGGTCCTGGAGAGAATTTAGAAACTGTCCTAAATTCATTAACTCATTCTTTTGTTTTGTTTTGTTTTTTTCACGTCTTACGTTTTGTTGGAAAGATTATCTCTAGAGTTATATTTTCTATTAGATGTAAATATGTTATTTAAGAAAAAATGCTTATATATATATCTATATATATATTTCAACTCTGAGTTGTTTTATTTAAATGGAGACAACAGTGACTGCTCAGTTGCTCCTAGAAAGGACAATAAAACTGAGAACTAACGAGTTCACGCATCTGCCGCAGGAGCCGGTGTACATAACGGTGTTCATAGCTAAGTATGTGCTGGGTTTTTTTAACTATTATTTTTCATATGATGCTATGGATGGTGGAGGGGGACGTGTTGCCCCCTCGGAGGGCGAAGTGCCCGGATTTCTTGATTGTGATTTAAGGTGTTGCTTGTACAATCAAGTGTGCTGTGTCCAGAACTGTTGCCCTTGACAGTTGACGTGAGCACTTGAATTCACAGTGTTGTTGGGGATGGGGTGTTTCCAGTCTAACAAAAAAAGTTATGTTGCAACAAAGTCGGGGTGGGAAAAAGCAGAAATCCATAAAAAGGCTAAAAGTGTTGGAGTATTAACTTGAATTCCCTTTTCTTGCGGAGGAGAGGAGTTTGTGTGTGTAAGGTTCCTGAGGGGTGATACTGAAATGCACTTTAATAGAGTTGTCGTAGCAGTTGTGGGAGATGGGACTGAGCTGAGTATATCTGTTTTCATTTTGTCTGGTCGCTTGATTCTGTTCCCCCACCCACCAAAAACAAAAAACCCCAACAAAACCCCCCTCTGTTTACATTCCTGAAATGCCAGAGAGGTTGGGGAGGGAGCATCTCACTGCCCATATTTAGTTACTTTATTCTGCTACAGAAGGTGGGTTATTATTATTTTTATTCCCAATCACAGTTTACTTCACTGTGGACTGTTGGAAGACTCCTGATAAAGTGTTTTGTAATATCCACATCCCTGACAATTCCCAGGGTCACCTTTATGCATTCAGAGACAATAAATATTTCCCTTTCCTTACGCTGGTTAAACAATAGCCAAGAGGCAAAATATTCCTGTGCGGAGCAGTCCCGCCGCCTCGGGTGGATTTTGTGCTGGATTTGCCTGTGGGATTCCTCCCAGGGCTGGGATCCAGAGCTGAGATTCCTCCCTGGCAGGGGTAGGGAGGGTCTCGGGGCTCTGGACGAGGTGCAGCGGTTTCCCAGGGTCTGGGGGTGCCCCCGCTCCGCTGCTCCCCCAGCTCGGCCACCGCCCGCCAGGGAGGGCCCTGGGCCCGGCTGTGGCTCGGCCGAGGTGGAGCAGGTGGCCCTGTCCTCACACCTTGCTCTGCCCATCGGGCACATGGCAAGCACAAGCCCGGCAGTGCCTGAGGGCTGGGACTGAGCCAGAGCCCCCGTCCCTGAGATCCTCAAGGCCCCCAAGGGCTGAGGGAAGGGGCTGGGCAAGGGGCATCTCTGCTTTGGTAGCCTCACCTTGCCCAGTTCCCTTCCCCATCCTCCTTTTGGGACCTGTGAGGTGCCTGGCAGGATGCTGGATAGGCTGTGCAAAGGGAGCCATCGTGTCTGACAGTTCCCAGTTTGTTTTGTTTTTGTTTTTAGGACATTTTGTAAAATTGAGATTTTTAACTTGGTTTGTACGAAGAGCTGGTGTGTCGGTTCCGGTGCTGACACGGGGACCGGGAGTTGTTGGAGGATGAGGAGGGGGTTTGAGCTGTTTGTGCTCCTGTAGCCACCGAGGCCGGAGGATCGTTCCCTTTGCGAAGAGCCCGGAGCCGCTCCCGCCCCGCTGGGGCTTCGCTCCGGCCCCGTGTCCGTGTGTCCGACACGCACCTGGAGCAAACCGTACCTGTGGGTGTACCTGTGTGTCTGTACATAGCGACGTGTACCCTGCGTGTGTGTGTGTGTGCGGGCGTGTGCGTGTGAATTATTTAAATCTAAGACTTGTACAGAAGCGATTTGGCTAAATCTCAGTCTCAGAAGTGAAGCTTAACTACGTGTCTTCTGCCAGCCGTGAATGTCCATATGAGACCTGCTTTTTATGTCAGTTTAAATATATACTTTGTAAATAGAAACGTGTCTGGCTTCCCTTTGTGGCGCTGGGGTGCCCGGGAGCATCGGGGGCTGTGCGGGGTGGGTGGTCCTGCCGCCCCTTCCCTCGCCAGCCGCGGCCGTGCGGGGCTGGGGCCGGGTCCCGACGGGAGGCGGAGGCTCCCCGGCCGCAGATGCCGCCGGTCTGGGCGCCCCCCCCGGGGGTCCCGGGGTGTCCTGAGGGGGCGGTGGCGGCCGCAGTGAGCGGCTCCGCTCCGGAGATCGGCGCCTCCCCGGTACCGGGCCGGGCCCGGCGCTCCGCCCTTCCGACGGGGCGGCTCGGGGCGCGGCGGCCCCCGCCCGTCCAGCGCGGCCTTTGTGTGCAGGCGGGCGGGCGGGGCTGGGGGGCTCCACGGGTTTTTTTTTAAGCCGTGTCCTCATTAACCTCCTTTTTCTGCTCGGGCGGGTGGGGCGCGGACCCCGCGCCGCGGGAGCTGCCAGCGCCGGGAGGAGCGGCGGGAGCGGCCGCACAAAGGCTCCTTTCTCCGCCGGCCCGGCGGGGGGGCCCCGTTCACACGGGGGCTGGGGCCGGCCCGGGGGCGCTCGGCTGCCGGGGCTCGACGGCAGCACCGACGGCAGCGCCCGGGGCCGCCTCCCGCAGCTCCCGCGGCCCCGCAGCGCCCTCCGCAGGAGCGGGGCCCGGCCCGGGGCCGCCGGTGCGGGCAGAGACACCCGAGCTCCGGCCGCCGTGCACCGGCAGCTCCAGCCCCAGCGGAGCACGGAGGGGACCCTCGGGGGGAAAGCGCTGGGGGTCTCCCGGCTCCGCTTCCCCGGCTCCGCTTCCCCGGCTCCGCTTCCAGCCTCGCACATCCCGGGACCCCGCCGCGGCCCCCGCCCGGAACACGGAGAGCGGGGCGGCTCCGGGCGGTGCCGGGGGCAGGGAGGGGGGACCGGAGCTCTCCCGGAGCACTGACCACATAAGGCTGAAAAGTTTAAAAAAATATTTATTGATATGCTAAAAAAAGAAGTGTGGAAAAGTCGTACAAAACCCCCCACCCGACGTAGCCGTCTCCTCGTGTTTTCCTGCAAATAAATTAAAAGCAGCCTAGAGCTGGGGGGCTACACTAGCGTGAGTGTCCAGGAACACAGGAAAACTGCACAAGGAATGCGAGCGAGGGGCCGGGAGGGACCGGGGTGCTGGTGGGGAGCTGGTCCTGCTCCCATAGCACTCGTGCTTTCCCAGGGCAATAACATCCCCGACTTTTGTTCTCAGAAAATAAAAGCAAACAAACAGCTGCAGTTTAAAGCAATTATAAGTGTCATACAGGAGCGATTTGGCTCTCTCTTTAATTAAAACGTACAAATCAGAGCAGTGACTGGCACAAGCTACAAGAACAATTGTTTGTTTTCACCTGTCTCAAATTTCTGTCAGCAAAACCTTTCTCCTGGAGCTGGAGCCCTTCACACGCAGCTCAGAATCACAACACAAACCAAACCCCTAAACTAATCTCCATCCCTCCGTGTACTCCTGGGTTTTTTTGGTACAAAATATATATATAAAAATAGACTCACTTTCTCGGGATGATGGCTGAATCGGCCACCTCTTCCAGTCCAATGGAAAACAACAAGGATGCTTAACCAGATTATGCCTGGGGAAAATATCCATTCACTATACAAATACCGCAGGACTTTCCACATCGGAAACCCCTTAGAAAATGACGAGTGACAAACCTTTAATTGCCTGTCTGACGCCCGGCTGAACATGCCAACCCATAGCAGCAAACTCAAAAAAAAAATAAAATAAAATAAAAGGTTGAATCCTAATGGTACATAACCAGGGTCTGCACCAGCCAGGGGTCTTCCAACCCCTGTCCACCAAAGATTCCAGTAAATTCCTCACAGGATGTGTCTTTGGGAGGCAAACCCCAGTGGGAACCATGCACTCAACCCCCCAGCGCTGCTGGGAGAGCCAAGATCCCAGAACATCAAATGAGAAAGGGGCTGGGGAAGAAATGTAGGGTGAGATGGCCAGACAAAAAACCCTGGATTATCATTTTCACCATCGTTAGACCTTTGGAATTGAACCAGCTGGTGAGCAAAAGGCACAATAGCAAGTGGTGAGAGTCCTGTGCTGCCGGAGGGGACACGCCTGGGAAGGGAGGGTGATGGAGGGGACTGCCTGGGATACCTGTCCCCTTTGCCCAAGCAGGAGGCAGGAGCCAGGCCCCGCATGGAGAAACCCGTGGGAGCTGAGAGAGTGGCTCTGGAGGGAGCAGCTCCACCTGCTGCCACAGCTCATCTCCTGCCCTGCCCTGTGGGCTCCTCCTTGGAGCCTCTTCAGAAAGATTGGAGAAACCAATCCACGCATCCTATTGCTGCAGACAAGAGCATCCCTGCCAGGCCAGCTTCCCCTCTGGGGACATTGCTCAGCAGGGCTCTGCTGAGTGTCCCACTGGGACCAGGCACCTCTCCCCATCGCTGTCCCCAAGACCCTGTGACCACCCTGCTTTGCATAGGCACAAACCTGTCGTGGGACCGGTGTCACAGACAAGGCTGAGATAAGGACGGTCCAAAAGGCACATGGTTGATCAGTTTGGATTTGCAAAGGCCAAACAGCAAACATTTGGTGTGTGGGTGAGAGCCTCACCCCTGTGCTCCCAGATTCCTGATTCTTCCCCCAAAGCCCTCGCACCCCCAGCACAGGAGCACAGCACAGGCCGTGCCCGGGGCTCTGCTGCCTGCTGACACGGGCCAGGGCTTCCTTGGAGCTCGTTTGGCAAAGTTACAGCAGAAGGTAAAACCGCACAGGCCGTGGCATTTTGGCATCACCTGAGAACGACCCCGCTGGCAGCAGCCGTGACCATGGGGGGCTGCTGCGTCAGGGGGTCCCAAGTTCCTGTACCCCCAGTTTGGTCCACGCATCCACACTCCTGTGAATGAAGAGGCTGTGAGTGGCCCTGCCTGGGGCCAAGGGAAATGCGTTCCCTGCTGCCAGGTTGGTCACCTGGTGACCCCTAGGCAGAGGGACATCTGACCCACACAGGGCAGGAGGCGGCCGCCGGCTGTTCATCACCTCCAACAAAAGCACTCAGCATCAACAGAACTAAAATGACCTCAAACGCTACTAAACTCTGCCTGAACTGCTGCTAATTTTGGCTTGTAGGAGAAATCTGCAGTAGGGAAAACACTGCAGTGGAAAAGCCATTACTGGGTGCAATTAGAAGCCAGAAGGAGCACCCCAGCTGCTGGGACAGCCAGGGAAAAGTGAGCAGCTGCCCAAGTGCTCTGGTTCCTTGGGGAACAGCAGCTTGAGGAGCCCACCGGCCTTAGCCCTTCTCCCTCTTCTCTCCTCTCCTTTCCCACCACTCCTGACCACCTATGCAGGTGGCCTTGACCAGCCTCTGAGCATTCTGGAGAGAGCCATGATGGTCAGCATGAGTCTAACCCAGGGAGCAGCAGTCCTGGCTGTCCTGGCAGTCCCAGCACCAACCCACCTGCTGCTGGGAGGGTTCACATGTTCTGCAAGGCTTGAAAAATATCCCCCAGCTCGGTCTCTATGGGTGCCTGGAACCTGCTGAGCAGGAGGTGGAGGTGCTGGCAATGCCAGGATGAGGCAGAGGAGTGGTGTGGGGGCTCCCTGGGCTGCCCAGAAATTCACGTTCCTCTGGAAGTCAAGGCACTGCAGAGGAGCTGGTGGATCTTGCTGGCTCTCAAGGCAGGACTTTCCTCCAGCAGAAAGGAGACACCCTCCAAAAAAGCACCTCTGCCACCTGTTCTGTTGGTGGCACCCAGGACTCAACCTGTCATAGACTGGGGTTATTTCCCTCCCTCATGAAAGAAAAAAAAAATCCCTTAAGAAAAAATGTAAACAATATTTCCCTATCAGCTGGAAACCCCAACAGAAACGTTGTGGGTTTCCCATCATTGGAAATGACCTTGCCCAGGGGGGTGGCTGGGCTGAGCATACCCTGAAAAACCCCCAAAAACAACTGCACCCCCACAGCCTCGAGGGCTGGGAGCAGCAGCTGCCTCATTTGGATTGACTTGCAGTTCCCCGTGGCTCATAGACAGATCCACAGGAAGCCCAGGAGAGAATCTCCCAGTCCTCTCCCAGGTGTGACTGTCCCGTGGCAGCTCCACACCTCCCTGTGGCCACTGAGCTGCAGACCCTGGGTCTCAAAGCAAACAGAGCTGTGGGCAGTGAATCCTGGCTCCAAACTGGCCAGCCTGACACCCCCGGCAGCACCGGTGCCCCCGCGCCCCGAGAACGGCATCGACCACCCCCGCACGGGGCACGGCTCCACAAGAGGATGGAGAGAAGCCCTGGAGGAAATCCAGGCTGGCAGTTTGGAGCGGGTTTCACTGCGCTATTTGTCCAGCCTTTCCAGACACGAGTTCCAGCAGGTCTCACGAGGGCTCCACGTTCACTTGAAGAAAAAAAAACCCGATGGAAAAACTGGGCAAAGGTGAGGGCGAGGCTGGAGGACCCTCTCCCTCCTCTCACGCTCCTGGGCTCAGTATTGCCGCAGGTTGAAAAACCCAACGCTGGTGGGGGACTCCTTGACAGTCACTGTGATCAGGTTAGCGGTGACATCGGTGACAAAGACGTGCTCAATCAGGCTGCGGGTGGGCTTCCAGTCCTGGCTGGTCTGGATGGACACAGACATGTTCTGAGCCGCACCCGGGAGGGAAGCTGAATCCCGGTCCGAATCCGAGCTGGTGTCCTCGCCCGTGCTCGCTTCCGACAGGGCGGAGGGTTTGCGGCTCTCTGCGTGTCCCTCTTGAGCGCCAGCTGAGCCCCCTTTGGCCGAGTCCCTGTCACCTGCCCGCTGTGTCTGCTTCTTGCTCTTGCCACCGTCCCCCCCTGGGAGCGTGGCAGCGTTCAGCCCGGGCCCTGCGGCACCGCCCTTGGCACCCGCGCTGGCCGTGCCGCCGGCGGGGCCCTTGGCCAGGGAGCCGCAGAGGTGCCGGGGGACGCTGCTCCCGCTGGCCGTGCTCGGCCCGTTTTTGACACTCTGCAGGTTCAGAGCCTGCAGGTTCAGCTCCTGGCTGGAGGCTGGCTGGATGCCAGCCCCAGATGAGCTCGACGGCGTCTTGCTGCCGTTGGGCAGCATCTGGCCTCCGGCAGCAAACCCCGATTTCTGGTCCCCTCCGGCGCTGCTGCCGGAAGCCTTTGCAGTTTTGGGTCCCTGCACGTTCAGCCCCAGCTCCCCAGAGCCTTTCTGGCTCCTCATTTTCAAGTCCAGCCCCAAGCTGCCCTTACTGGCCGCCTGTGCCTTCAGCGCCAGCCTGCCCAGGGCCGAGCTCTCGGCCGCGCTCTGGCTTTGGGACATCCTGTTCATGTAGTGCACGATGGAGCTCTGCCAGCTGATGGCCTGGCTGGGGCTCGCCGAGCCGCTCTTCATCATGTTGGGCAGGTTTTCCACTGCCGACCCCCCTGAGCTGAGCCCAGCCAAGGTGCCCGGGGGATCCTTCAGCATAGCCAGTCCCGAGCCCTGCGTGCTGTGCTGCGGCTGCAGCTTCCCCAGCAGCTTGGCACTGCCCCCCACCTCCTTCCTGGACGTTTTCAGCACCTTTGTCAGGTTCACGGTCCTTCGAGCCGCTTTCTGCTCTGGGGGAAGAGGTTTCCGCCCACGCTTCTTCCTGGAAGCGTCTTTCATGTCGGGCTTGGCCACCAGGATCTGAGCTTTCTTCTGCGGCACCGGGTGCGTCTCTCTGCTGCGGGGACCTCTCTTCGCTTCCAGATCACTCTCATCCTCTTCCTCAGAGGAGGAGGAAGAGGAGGATGTGGAGGAAGAGGAGCTACTCGACTTTGTTTTCGCAGGCATCTCTGGTTCCTGCAAAGCAGCAGAGACAGCGAGAGTTAACGGCAGTGACCGAGGAACACTCATGGGCATTACAAACCCTGCAGGGTGGCCTGGTTCTCTCTCCGTGTAGCTGATCCTCAGGGATCCATCAGCTGATGGGATGAGTTGTGTGCTCGAGGCCACCCCCAGCCCCAGAGCCCCCCAGAGCTGTCACAGCTCCCAGCACTGCTGGGACTCACCACGTTCTTCCTGGGCCTGCCCCGGGGCCTCTTGCCCCTCTTCCGATTCTGCACTTCTTTTTCTTGTTCCCTGGAGAAAACAAGGGTTCAGGACAATGTTTATAGGGAAATAAAAAACGTCTGGGGGAACTGAGGCAGCCAGGTAGTGACAGGAGAGCATCCCTGTGTGCATCAGCTACATCCCTGCAGCTTCCAGCAGTCAGCAATGGACCACACCGTGTTACCCATCCTAAACCTGTGCCTTTTCCAATTCTTGGCAAGATTTGCCATTTTTCTGGCACAAGGGGATCAGGCAAAGGGAAGGATCTGCCCCCAGCCCTGCTAAGCCTTGCTTTGCTTATGCCTCTGCTTTGCTGAGCTTCCACGCTGAGTGGGAAAAGCAAATGCATTTCCTGGGAGCTCAGTGAGTCCCCTCCTCTGCTGGACTCCTTCCAGCTCTCCTGCACTCCTGGTCCAGCCATGGTGGCCCAGGCTGGAGTTCAGGGATGTTTCAGGTCACTGTACATGTTTCCTGGGATGGTGTTTAGATGGAACACAGCTGATTAAACACCATCCTGCACTCAACACCAGATCCTATTCTTGAGAAAAAATGGATCCAGAAACCACTTATAATTGTATCCTATCATAAACTTTAATGCTTTTCTTATTATGAAGTCAAAATACTTGGCAGCACTATGTCTGCCACAGCCAGCTGGCTATCCCTGCGCTCCATGAGTGATTCCTGGGGTGCAGTGGCTGTGGAACAATTGCTGTTCTCAGCCCAGCTCTGGGCAGGAGCCATGGACCTGACAGAGGACAGAGACCATTTTGTTCTGCCATCCAGGTTGTTCAGCCTGGAGAAGGCTCTAGGGAGACTCCAGAGCATCTTCCAGGACTTAAAGAGGCTCTGAGATAGCTGGAGAGGGACTTTGGACAAGAGCCTGGAGCAACAGGACACAGGAAATGGCTTCCAACTGCCTGAGGGCAAGGTTAGATGGGGTATTAAGAAGAAAATCTTCCCTGTGAGGGTGGTGAGGCCCTGGCACAGGCTGCCCAAAGAAGCTGTGGCTGCCCCATCCATGGCAGTATCTAAGGCCAGGCTGGACAGGACTTGCAGCAGCCTGGGATAGTGGAAATGATGGGGTGGATCAGGAAGAGCATTAAGATCCCTCCTGATCCAAACCACTCTATAATATTCTCACCCAGATATTATTTCCCTCACCCTCCCAGAGCTTCACCCTCCACAAGTTTGCTTCAATGCCCCACAAGCCCAGGCACCATCTCCCCCCAGGGCTCTGTGGCCAAGCACAGCCGAGGTCCCCAAGCCCAGGATGGGGAGCGGGAGCCCCAGGTCTGTGCCGGGCTGGCCAGGGCAGAGCTGCTCCAGGTACACCTGAACCGTGACTCCGGGGACAAACAAAAGGGCCCGGCCACAAAGGGCCCCGCCGGCTCCAGGCTGTCGTTTCCAACAACTTCCACCACGCGAGCAGCCAATTAGAAGTTAATTGACTTTACAGTTTGCTTAGAAATATTTAGAGTTTGCTCACTTCTTTTGGAAAGCCAGGAGCAGCCGAGGGTCCAGGATGTTCTCCTCAGGCTCCCAGCTGTTGTGCCTGCAACAGAGGACGCGGAGCGGGTGAGAGCAGGGCTCGGGCTCCCCGCGCCGCTCCGGCCCCGGGGGCTTCACCCGAGCGCAGCCGGGCCTGGCACGGAGCGGGGCATGGCCGTACCGGGGGCCGGCGCAGCCGGGGGGCGGGCAGGGGAGAGGGGCCGGGGGAGGGAGATCGGGAAGGGGGCGGCCGCGCCGCCGCGGGGCGAGGCGAGCCCCGCGCATCCCGGGGGAGCTCCGGTTTCAGCAGAGCGGGCGCGGGGCCGGCACAGCCGGGGGGGAGCGGCGACTCCAGGGGGGGTTGGACCGACCCGGGTGGGGGGGAGCGGAGCCCCACGCGGTGGCGGGGAGGGCCCGACCGCGGCCGCGCTTATTTGTAAACAAAAGGAGCGGCACGACCCAAACAAAAGCGGCCGGGCGGGCGGTACCCGCGCCCCGCACCGCGCCCCGCTCCGCACCGCATGGTTCCGCGATCCGCACCGCGCCCCGCACCGCCCCGCACCGCCCCGCTCACTTGGAGGACCAGCCTCGCCACTTGACCAGGTACTCCAGCTTGCCCTGCGGAGAGAGACGGGGAGAGGCGCGTTAGCGGCGGCCGGGGGCGCGGAGGGGCGCGGAGGGGCGCGGGGGCTGCGGGGCCGCGGGGCCGGCGGGTCCCACCTTGCGGAGCCGCTTGCTGAGGATGCACTCGGCGGCGAAGACCTGCTCTCCCACGCTGCTCAGCTCCTCCATGGCCCCGGCCCCGCGCACACCCCCGCGCACTCACACACAAGGGGAGCCCCCGGGCGCGCCCCCGACGGCGGCCGCGCGCGCTCCGACCCCCCCAGATCCACGCGCGCCCCCCGGCACAATACGGCGGAGGGGCGGGAGGGGGTCCCCAAATTCCCCGCCGGCCAATGGGGAGCAGGGGGCGGGGCGATCCGGCGTGGGGGGTGGGGGGAGGCATTGTCTGTGTGCGACCCCTCCTCTTCCTCCCGCGCGGGGGCGGCCGCTGCCCGGCCGGAGCGGGGACAATGGGGTGGCCCTGCCCGGGGCTTTGTTTCCCCGGGCAGCGCAGGGGGCTTCCCCGGCCGGCCCCGCGGGGGATCCCCCCCGCTCCGACCCCGCGAGGGTTTCCTGCTGCGAGGACCCGGGCTCCGAGTCCCCCGCCCGGGGTCCCTCCTGGGGACAAAGCACCCTGGGGCTGGGGCAGCCAGCGCCGGTCCCCGCAGGGAGGGAACAGGCGGCAGCAGCACCGGCACGTTTTAATTCTAAAACAGTTGATTATGAGAGAATAAAAGATTTCCCAGGGGGGTGGGCCGTTTGCGACCCTCGCGCGGTGCCGGCTCGCAGCTCGGTCCCGCCCGGCCCACGGTCCCTCCCGAGCCGCGCTGCCGGGGGTGCGGCGGCACCGCGCGCACCGTGCGGGGCTGCGCGAGGAGCTGCTGCACGGCGGTTGTGCGCTGTGGGCGTGGAAGGATGAAATATGGTGCTTTACAGGCATGGAAGAAGATGAGTCAGCACCTCAGGGAGTTCTCCTCGGCGGGCCCGGAGCCCGCTGTTAACCGTGCGGGAGCCGCAGGGATATGAATTGCCGTCGCCCCGGCGCCTGGGTGCCCGCGGCGCGCAGGGACTGAGCGGGAGCCGGAGGGGTCATGGGGTGTCCTGCGTGGGGCCTCGCCCGCACCCCGGGCACTGCCGTCTCCGGTAAGCGATGCCGGGTTTAGCGATGCCGGGTTTAGCGATGCCGGGTTTAGGAAAGCCTTTGGAGCGGCAGCGGGCGCGTTGGGCTGTCCCCGCTGCGGGGGCAATGTCACCACGGGGGACCCTCTGGATGCGGGAATGAGGAACTGGACGTTTCCTCAGGGAGCGGGACTGACTCGGACGCTGCGGGATGTGGACGTGCCGGGGGTGCTGGGTCCATGCCAGGGGCTTGTCCTGGGTCGGGTGCTGTCACCTTTCATTGTTTTCTTTGGCAATTACCGTGGCCGTTCGCTGAGGAGAAGAGCTGTAGGAGCATTTTTTTAGCCGAAGGTGACACAGAATTGTAACACAGCGCCGCACTTTTTGTTTGAGTTCATTTACCTTCTGCCAGCTCCGCTCTTTGTGTGCGACACCTCTTAGATTTTAGCAAAACCCCTGTGTGACCTCCCATCGCTGTGTGCTGAGCCGCGCACACATCCCGGCATCCCGGCGGTGTGGCTGCAGCCCAAGGGATGAGGATCCAATGGTGGGGCTCTCCTGGCTGCAGGGATTCGGCTCTGAGAGATGAGCCGTGTTGGGAACGAGCCCTGATTTGGGTGGTGCTGGGTGAGCTCCCCGGCCGCCCCTCAGCGCTGTTGTTCCTGTGCTCCCCATGAGGACGCAGGGCTAGGTCGCTGCTCCCGGGGCCGGGAAGGGAGGGCCATGTGAGAGGAGAGGCTCCATCTGCTCCCTGCTGAGCTGGAGAGGGGCTGGGGGTCAGAACTGGGAGCAGCCCTTGACACTCGTGTCTCTTTAGAGACCACGGCGTTTGTGGGGCTGTGCCATCAGCATTGTCCTGGTCCCTTGTGAGGGCTCTGGATGACCCCTAATGCCGCTCAGCCTCCATTCCACATGTCCTGTTCCCACTGAGGGTGAAAAGGACTGTGCTGCTCCCTGGGCTGGTCCTGGGCGGTCCCTGGGCTGCCGTGGGCTCCAAGCTTTTTACCCCTGGCAGAGTGGGGTATCCCCAGGGCTTCTGGGGTGTCCTGTTCCTGCTTGGTCAGCCAGAGAAGACCATCCCAGCCCTGGAGCTTCCCTGGGCATTGCTGGTCACCCCCACAGGGGCTGCCCCAGATGGGGCTTCTGACTGGGATAGGACAAGATGCCCCCTTGCTGCTGCCAAAGCTGTGGCTCCACCTGTGAGTGCCTTCTAAATTAATTTATTAATTTATTAATTCATTAATATATTAATATGTTAATATATTAATTTATTAAATTTTTAACATATTACATTATTAATTTATTGATTTATTAATATAGTACTTCATCACTTTATTAATTTACTAATTTACTAATATATTAATTTACTAATATATTAATTTATTAATTTATTAATTTATTAATTTAGTGCTTCCCATCCCCAACAGGGACTTCACGTTTCTGGAGAAACTCAGGAGCACACACTGAATAACTTGGCCCCACACTCCCACCAGGCAAAGTGATGGGGCCAATTGGTGGGGGCCAATAAATTCACCAATCACCATGAAAACCATCAGCATCTTAAGACCGAGAGTCAGACCCCTGAACTAATTGATGGAACATGATTTTGTAGCTTTCCCCAAGTCTACCAGAATCCCAGGAATGCTGTGTGTCCTGTGTTATGTCTCGAGCAGGGGCCAGAGGCACAGCACAGCCTGAAGGCAGCCTCAAGTGAGGGTTTGGTGTCGAGGGAAGGGGAACTGAGTCCCCTTTGGCTGTTAAGGGGAAAAGGGCTTTGCTGCTCCCTGGACTGGAAATCCGTGTTCTACACCCAGGGGTTTACTGGGAACTAGTTCAGGTCACCCTGAGCTGCTGGGGCTCTGTGCTTTCTGCCCATCCTGTCAGGCTGAGCGAGGGCCGCGTTCTGGGGGCTGCTGAGCACGGAGCCCTGGCCCGGTATGTGCAGGGTGGGGGCCAAGGCTGTGGGTGCTCCCCCGGGCTCTGTTTTGGCACTGCACCCCCCAAAGCAGGTGCACTGCAGGGGTGCCCCGGCGGTGATGGGGGTGCCCGAGGGGCGCGGGATGTCCCCGACTGGAGAGGGCGAGGCTGGGGCCAGCCCAGGAGCAGCCGGGCCATGGTGGCCATGATTGTTGTGGGCAGATCTGGCTGCTTTTTCCCAAGGCAGCAGCCAATGGAAGCACAGAGATCCGCATCTCATTTGGCTCCCGCGGCCGGGCCCGGGGCTCGGCAGCTCCCGGGATGGGGCGGCCGGGGAACCGCGTCGTGTCGGGGTCCTGCGGGCCCGGGCGGCGCTCAGGGGGACACGAGCCACCCCCAGACCAGGCATTTGGGGAGGCAGCAGTGTCCCCGCACACCGTGTGCCATAAATAAATACGTGTCCTTGGATGTTTGTTGTTATGTTCCCATCCCGGAGTGGTTGGGACCCCTGGGCAGCGAGCAGCTTCCCAGCGCAGGAAAAAGAAAAGGAAGCAAATGGTGTGGAAATGCATGGCAAATTGGGATGCAATACACAGCGGGGCTCTCCCTGCTGCCTGACCCCCAGCCCGGGGAGGGGGGCGGTGGGGAATGAATTACGTGGGGATGGGAGGGCGGGAGGAGACGCGGGGATCAGGCAGCGGCTGTGTCCGGGCAGGGCCAGGCTGGGCTTTGGCCTTTGTCATCGGGGAATGTTTGGCGAAAATGTCCCACACTGCCAACGAGGCGTGAGGAGCCACGGGAAGGGCTGGGAAAGGCTCAAAGGACACGGAAAATTCGACGGGTTTGGGTTTTCCTTGTGAGAGGCGGGGTTAGAGATGGCTCCCGGGGAGCAGGTTTAGGTTCTGTGTGTCTGGGGGGGTAAAACTCTCACACACAGCGGGGAGGATCCGTCTCATCTGTTCTGTCCTGGGAACATTCGGCAGCCCGGGACACGGAGTCGGGGCAGGAGGGCACCTGGGATTTCGGTGTGTGTCTCCAGGGCATCCCTTGGAGCATCCCTTGGAGCATCCCTGCGCTTTGTGGAGCCGCAGTGGGTGCCGGGGAGCGCCCCGGGCCCGGCGGCAGCCGCGGGCGGTTCCGGGCTCTGTCCCCCAGCACCGAGGAGCAGATCCCTCCCCCGGGAGCACCGGGGCACTGCTGGGCTGGGCGGGCTCCGCGGCTTCGGGGAGATGGTCCGGGCCGGGGCTTTACCGGGAGCCGCTTCCCCCACCCGCGCCGGGAGCTGAGCGCGGCTCGGGAGCCCTCGGCTGCCGGC
>NC_031786.1:609907-612449 GCF_001522545.3 Parus major | reverse complement strand
ACACCGGGATATTGGGACACCGGGACACTGAGACACCGCCACATCGGGGCACCGGCACATTGTGGGACACCGGCAGGGCAGGAGGCAGTGGCAGATGGGTACGGGGGGATGGAGGAACAGGATCAGGTCTTGGGCTAGAGAGGGGGATCCCCCTGCTCCTGTATGCACTGGATGGGATTTGAGGTCCCTTCCAACCTAAGCCATTCCACGGGTTTGTGATCCTGCTCTGTACCTGCTGGGCACCCTGGGCCTGAGGAGGGTCAGAACCTGGTACCAGAGGGTTCTGAGCTCTGCAGGCTCTGCCAGGATCTCCAGGATACCAATTTCCCAACAGAGCTGGCTGCCCCTGCCTGTAGAATGTGCAAAGCTGTGCTGATCTGCACGGGAAGGCCCAAGGTCACCAGCAGGAGAACTGGGAAGGTTTCTGTGCACTCTTATCATTAATATCAATTTCAGTGGTGTGCACAGCCCTGGCTCCCCTTTCAGAGCCTCCCTGCTGCTGCTGCTGCCCTGACCCCCACCCCAGCACAGTTTCAAGCCAAACATTTTCTTCCTGTTTTTCTGAGGGTGCGGCTCTTGTTTCATCTCGTTGGGTGAAGCCGATGCAGTGAGCGAGTCTCTATGGCAACAGATGTTTATCGAGCCCCTGAGATGAGGCACAGGGTTGGGGAAAGGCACCACAGCATCTGGAGGTGCTGGAATGCCACACTGGAAGGGCTGGAATGGGGGCTGCTGGAATGGAGGTGTCTTGCTCCCTGTCCCCTAAGGTTGAAGGACCCTGGGCTGCCTCCTGCAGAGGGAGGTTTGGATTTGTACGGGGGCTTTTCCCTGAGCCCTGCTGTGGAGAGGTCCTGGGAACCTGGCCCAGCTGGCCCAGGCTCTGCCAGCCCCTCAGGGCTCAGGAATCTCAGGGCTGTTTGCTGTGAGCAAACTGGCACTGGCCCTGGCACTGCCACGTTCCCTGTCTCTCCAAAACACATCAACGCCCCTTCCAGAGCTCGCAGAGCTGCAGCTGGGGCAGCTCTCAGCGGTTCTGCAGTGGAGCAGGGCAGCCAGGCCCATCCTGGCTGCAGGTTTGATGCTCAGGGGTGCACAGCTGGCATTTCCCAGTTTTGTCCAGAGCCACAAAGCACAAAGACAAGCAGGATGGTGCTGAGGGCACCTCTTGGGGCCAGAGCTGGAAGTGTTGATTGATTTGGGGATGCTTTTGGGCTGGGGGTGCCATGTCCAGCCCTACGCTGTGGCCAGCAGGGACCAAGGGGGCCCCTCTGTCCCCTCGGCAGGTCCAGGCTGAGCGTGCCCACCCTGGGTGGGACCTGGCGCCTTTCACAGGAGGCTCCCAGCTCCCTCAGAACAAGGTTTTAATTGGGTTAGGTACTCGGTACAGATCTGCTGTCTCTGCTCCAAACCCACCATGGAGCTGTTCTGCCTCCTGCATTTGGGGTGATGCTGACATGGGGTGACTGTGTCAGGCTGGACATCAGTGCCACCTTCCACAGCAGTGGAGCTGGTGTCACCCCACAGCCTGGGAGAGGCATCTCCCCCAGGGACTCAGTCATGTTGGAGGAGCGTGGGTCAGTAATTTAGAGCGGTTTTGGGACTTTTGTCCAATTCCCTGAGCCTGGGACTGGTTGTCTTTGTGACCCACATCCTTCTCCATCTTGCCATGTGTTCTGGTAGAGTTGCCTGGAGCTCGGGGACTGCCAGGACAGGAGAGCACGGCGCTGCTGGTGCTCGTTTCAGGTGTCTGCAGCCTGGAGGTATCGGCTGGAGGTGCATCACGCTGGAAGTGCCAGGGAATTGGATCAGGAGTTGCTTGTTCTGGTGGTTCTCTGGACAAATCTGCTCTGTGAGGGCAAGCGACAAACTCTGTTCTCACATGTGCAGAGCCTCGATCAGGGAAGGGTTCACCCTTTGTGCTTGCTCATGCCACGGTCCAGACCTGGCTGCACACAGAGGACAGAGGGGACAGGTCAGGGGGCAGTGCCAGGGTCCAAGAGGGTTCCCCACCCCTTCTTCTCAGCTCAGCCCATGCCCTGGGTGGTGTCGATGCTGAGCCGGGGCAGGAAGAACACGGAGTCCTGGCTCAGATGTGGAACCCCTGCTGTGTCCCGCGGGGAGCTGCCTCGGGGGCCTCCTCAGACAGAGGAAACCCGGGAGACCGGGCCCGAACGGGCAGGATTCCTGCTGGGGGTCCTTGGGGCGGGTTACCTGGTGGGGGTTAGAAAACTCCTCCCCAGCATCCCAGAACGAGAGCGAGTCCCAGCATCAGCGGCAGCTTCTCGGCGGGGTGCAGAGAAGGACCCGAACCTGCGGTGCCGAGAGCGGGGTGAGCGCCAGCCCTGCCCGGGGGACGGCACCGTCACCTCCCGCCTCCCGTTCTGCTCGTTCTGCTCCCCCCGGGCCGCGGGGACTCTGCCCGGTTCCGAGCGCGGGGGGGGCACGGCCCGGAGCCGGTGGCGACAGCGGCCACCAGGTGTCGCTGTTCCCGCGGGAATCCCGGCGGAGCGCGCGGCCCGATCCCGGAGCGATCCCGGAGCGA
>NC_031786.1:604112-609632 GCF_001522545.3 Parus major | reverse complement strand
CCGGGGCTATCCCGGGGCTATTCCGGAGCGATCCCGGGGCTATCCCGGAGCGATGCCGGAGAGATCCCGGAGCGATCCCGGGGCGATCCCGGGGCCATCCCGGAGCGATCCCGGGGCTATCCCGGTGCCCATCAGCGCTCCCGGTGCCGTCCCGGTGAGCTCCCAGTGCGCTCCCGGGGCTATCCCGGTCCTCACTGCCACCTCTGGTGTCTGTTCCTGGTGCCCGCTGTCACAGCCGGTGCCTGCTGCCCCTCCCGCTGCCCCCCATGGCTCCCGCCGCTCACCGTTGCCCTCATTGCCCTCGTTGTCTGTGGATTCACGCAGCATGGGCTTGGTGACCTCCAGAGAGCCGTCGTGAGGCTCGGGGGTGATGCCCAGCAGCTCGCAGAGGAGGGCGTAGACGTTGACGCTAT
Source organism: Parus major (assembly GCF_001522545.3). Lineage (NCBI taxonomy): Eukaryota > Metazoa > Chordata > Aves > Passeriformes > Paridae > Parus > Parus major. The sequence goes on along the minus strand of NC_031786.1, from coordinate 609,219 downwards.
CAAAGGGCTCCACCACCAGCCCCTTCTTGAAGGAGGGTCCCACGGCACGGAAGATGGTTTTCATGTTCATGGCCTGGTTGTCGAAGCCGTGTTCCCCTTTATTGAACTGGACCTTGTACCTCTGGAGGGGAGAGCAGGCAGGTGAGCAGCCCAACCCCTCTGCCCCCGCACGCCCCCACCTCGTGTGCCGCGTTCTGCAGCTGCGGGGGCTGATGGTCTGGTTGGTTCCTCTCAGTTTTGGGAGTTGATCTGTTGGTGTTAAACTCTGCAGAAGCTGGAGGTGCCTCCAGACACCGCTCTCAGGTAATTGCATCCTGCAAGTTCCCTCCCTAAACTCTGGCATGTCCAAGTTTTGTTGTACTGAGGAGCTTCCAATGGGAAGCTGCCTGCTGGGCCTTCCCTTAAATCAGGAGAGGATCCTACAATGGATATTCTGCATTTATGCAACTCCTGCTCCGGGGTTGCTGGATACTTGCTCTCAACAGCAGAGAAGGTCTTTACACAAAGAGCAGGAATTGATATCTGTATGTATGGAGAGCAGCTAGCACAAAGGCCCAAAGCTGGGCGGGTGCTGGGAGAGGGACAGGAGAGAGAGGCACATCCCAAAGGACAGCAGGACATGCCTGAGGTGCACCTTACCCCATGGATCACATAGCCTGGATCGCTGTACAACAGGAGAGGGGTGATCCGGGAATGGTTGGCGTAGTGGAATCTCTTTGGAAACTCTTCCTTCCTGTAAACGTGCAGTTTTGGGTGGGCATTTTTCAGGACTGAGTACACGTGCTCCAGTTTCCCTTCTTTTGGCACCAGGAGTCCATTTGGTCCATAATCTAAGAGTTCAAAGTCAAGGTCTTTGAATGTGAAGTTGCTGAAGGTCCGGATGTGAATCTCGTTGGTTTTTATGACGGTCTCCATGCCGTGGTCAGATGTGATGATGAGGTTGAGGTTGGATTCCAGGCCGCTTTCCCGGATACGCTGCCTCAAGTACCCGATGGTTCTGTCCACCTGCTTGATCATGTTTTTCCTCTGCGTGGATTCAGGGCCAAACTTGTGTCCAGTGGAGTCTGGCTCCCCAAAGTAGAGCGTGATGAAGTCGAGGTTCTCCGCTGTGAACCATTCCATGGCGGTGTTGATGCTCTGCTTCCAGTTGGTTTCGTTGCTGTAGTTGAACAACGGGGGTTCCACCAACTTCTTGTACACTTCTTCCTTTTGGTATTTCGCTTTGGTTCCGGGGAAGTGGATAGAGCCTGTCTTCAAACCCTGCGAGTGGAGGCATTCCATAAACTCACCTGAACTCTCTCGGCAGCATCCTTCCATCTGTCAGTGCAGCCACCTCCTAACACGATCAGTTCATTCAGTCCCCGACGTCTACCTCTGCCGCTAATGAGGTTTTCTTGCTCATTGCCAATTAGAAGTGATTAATTGAAAGCACTGCCCTTGCACCTGGTTCCTCAGTGTGTTTTAACACCGGTTAAAATTTGGAACCAGTGACCCACTTGCACCTTGTGTGGACCCTCTGGCTCTGCACCATCAAGACATTAAGGTGTTTCTCACTGACGCCACAGGAGCCAATTTGGCCGTAAATGTGGGCAAAGGTCTTGGGCCGGGTTTCATGCCCTGCCTCAAAGCCACATTCACAGCGTGCCCAGCTTGCTGCAGCTCCCAGGGGAGAGGGGGGTGGCCCCCAACGCTGCCCCCCAACTGTCCTGGCTGTGCCTCGGGGCGTGTGGAGCTCCCAGGCTCAGGATGCTCCCCGAGGAACTGGCTGAGGCTTCTTTAAACAGGAACAGGATAACCTGCTTTATTAATGTCTTAATAAAGCTGAAATGCATCTATTATTTTTTGCTATTTTTAGTAGAATGATCATAATTATTCCTGCCAGTGTCTGGGGATTTCAGTTTTTTGCTGGTCTAATTAGCCTGACGTTCATGGGGAGGCTGGGAACTCAGGGCCACAGGGGGTGGTGGCTTGGCTGTAGCTTTTCCTGGAGGATGGCAGGTTGGAGGGGTCTGTGCAGGGTCTGTGTGTGCGAGGAGGAGCCACACTTGCCTGTCTCTGGGCAGTGATCCAGATGGGGAGGCTGCCGTTGTCCCACCAGCTGCTTATGCCTTGTGTGGTGTAGTAGGGCAGTCTGATCCCAGTTTTGGTGTCAAACCACATGTTATGGATCACCCCGTGGTTCTCCAGGTACCGCCCTGTGGGAGAGAGGAGGGGAGGGGGTGAGCCCGGCCGTGCTGGGGGTCTCACTCCCACACTGGGTGTTGGGCTGGCTTTGGGCAGAGGAGACCTTTGGCCTCCCCTTCCTCTTTTCCCCTTCCTACCCTTGCCCTCTGCCAAGCGGGGTCCTGGGGCAGGGAGGGAGGTGCTGGGGGAGAGCTGCTTCCCTCCTGGGTTAGTCCATGTCTGGTGGGTCTCACCTGGACCCAGCACCACCTGCAGCTGCTGCTGCCCTCTGGCCACGGGCAGGTTCCCTGTGTTCAGCTAATCCCGTGGTGTTTCGCTGCTGCTGCTCGCAGTCCGTGATGTCAGTGAGCAGAAGTTTCCATTAGGAGGGAGAGATGCACTTTGACTCTTACATTTTGTGCTATTTTTGTTATTCTGGTCCCGAGGACTGCGCAGTCCCTTCTGTATGTTATCCCCATCCTCCCTCGTATTGACGCTGCCTCCCTGCTTTTGCCCATCAGCAGATTTCATTAGCATGCTCCACTCTTTTATGCCAAGGTTATTAATTAAAATCTTAAATAAGATTGGCTCCAAAATCGATTCTTCAGGAATTCCCCTGGTGCCCTCCCTCCAGCTTGACAATCTCCTCTCAGCATCCACTCTGTCCTCTTCCCGTAGCCTCTCACTTCCCCACATTACAGATTTTGTACTAATCTTCATCTTCTCCATCTTAACTAATGATTTCCCATGTGGCACTGTATCAAATGCACTACTGAAGTCCAGAAAGATTAAATTTCGAGCATCTCCCTTGTTTAAAAAATAATTTATCTTATCAAAGGAGGCTATCGAGTTGGTCTGGTGCTATTTACCTTTGATAAATACAGGTTGAGTTCACAGAATCCCAGAATGGTTTGACTTGGGAGGGACCTTAAAAACCGTCCTGTTCCACCTCTGCCATGGTCAGGGACACCTCCCACTGGACCAGGCTGACTCCAAGCCCCGACCTGGCCTTGGACATTTCCAGGGATGGGGCAATCCGGGAAATCTGTGCCTCACCACCCTCACAGGGAAGAATTTCTTTGCATCTAGTTTGAATCTACCATTTCTGCATCTCTTGCCCCATGTGCTCTGAAGCTCCGTGTGCTGCTGGGTCTGGGTTCCTCCTCTGGGCTCGTCCTGACCTCGTGTGTGACCACAAGCCTTGACCTTGTCTTCCCCAGCCGCGTGCGGCACTCACCGGTCAGCAGCGTGAAGTGGCAGGGGCTGGTGAGGGTGACGAAGGCAGGGGTCATGTACTTGGCCTTCACCCCGTCCGCAGCCATCGTGTCCAGGTTGGGGGTGTCCACGTCCTGGTCGTAGTTCCAGCGAAAGCCGTCGAAGGACACCAGGAGGAGTTTGCTGCGGTTGGGCCCCTGCTGCAGGGGGATGCATCTTCCCAAGGACAGGGCAGCAAAGAGGAGCCCCAGTGCCAGGAGCATCTTTGTGCCTGGAGCAGGAATAGCCCAGGTGTCCGGAGAGCTCGCATTAATACGGGCAGGACGGGACTAAGTTCGGTCCTTATCTAATCTTGCTGATCGGGTGTGTGGCTTCAGCCAGCATTTGGTATCAGAACCAAATTGTCTTGTTTGTCTTTCTGTGGTACATTATCTTAAAGCTCCTCCTGGGTCAAACACCAAATCTGGCTGCTCCCTCAGCTGTGGTGGTGCAGTTTTGGTGAGTGTGAACAGGGAGCTTGGTGTGGTGGGAGGCTGGGAGCTGCCTCCACAGCCCCCGTCCCTCTCAGCCCATCCTGGTGTCCTTTCCTCACTCTGGCTCTCGGTGCTCTGCTCTGTGCTCAGCAGTTCAGCCTCAGAAGGCAGCTCACACCCCAGGACTGCTTGTCCACCCTCATGGAGGCTCAGAGGCTCGGGAAGGAGTTTGGATTTACCCACGGTTTTCCAGTGTGGCTTTGCTGAGCTGCTCACTGGAGAAGGAGGCTCTTCCTTGGACCCTGACCACGCACCAACCCCCCGAGATGCTCCTGAGGGTGAGCCCAGCTCTGAAACCCCCGTGTTCCATCAGCCCAGCTCCCACTGCTCTCTGCTGCTCACCATGGGTGACCCTCATCCGCCCGTGCACTGCTGAGCTTCGCTGTATCAGCACCCCATCCTATCAATATCTGCTGCTTTATGGCTTCTCTGGGGTTTAATCATTGCTGACGACTCATTTCTCAGAAAAAACTGAGTTTAAGGCTTTTGTAGAGTTATGTAACAGAGGTTGCCTTGGTTCCCTGGGCTCTGAACTCACAACCTCTATGTCTTTGCTGATCTCCCTCTGCTCAGTTGCAGATTTATTCCTTGAGCTTTGCTTCCCCATTGCCTGCCACCCTCCCCTCACCAAGCAGAGCTGTCTCCACCTGGTTTTCCCAGCCATGTTTGGGGTCGTTCCTTGATGTTTCTCCCCAAGACCGAGCTGGGTAGATGAGTCTTAGGCACATGGGTTTGTTCTTCCTGGATAGAATGACTGCCTTTCTGTAGTCCTGACCATTCCCATCTGGGCTGATTTGTCAGGGGGGTGTTGGTGTCTCTCCCAGCGTGGGCATTTCCCCAGTGTGACATGGGATAACCTTGCAAGGACACTGCAAGAGGTCCAAGTGATCCCACCAGGGACCTCAGGGCTGGCACCAGCTGGGAGTGCTGCCTTAGGCATTTTCAGGCAGTGGAAATGCTGGGGTGGATCCCTCCCTGAGCCCCCAGCCCTGCAGCCCAAGCCCCGAGCCAGCTCTCTGCTAACGGAGGGCACGGAGTGGGTGCTGGACTAACGGCACCCCAGCACTTGTGTCTGCACCCAGTGCTCCACTCCCTCAGCTCAGTGTGAGTCTGCCAGCCCAGCACCTTCCCTGCCATCCCAGCACCTTCCCTGCCAGCCCAGCACCTTCCCTGCCATCCCAGCACCTTCCCTGCCA
>NC_031786.1:600436-603862 GCF_001522545.3 Parus major | reverse complement strand
ACCTTCCCTGCCATCCCAGGACCTTCCCTGCCAGCCCAGGACCTTCCCTGCCATCCCAGCACCTTCCCTGACAGTCCAGCACACCCTCTCCCAGCCCAGCACACCCTCTCCCAGCCCAGCACTGATGTTTACTCAAAGAACTATTTTTTATCTGTTCCTTACGTGCTGCCCTGGGTTTGATGTTGTCCTTCAGTGAGGACGGAGCCTCCTGGCAGCACCGAGGGTTTAAAGGGCTCATGATAAAGATGTTATCGGTTACCAAGCTCAGGGAAAGTCCTAAATATTCAGTGTGCTGTTCTGAGGTGGGTCACCAAGTGCCTGTGCTAACAGAGCGGGGAAGGTCCTGATAAGGTATCGTGTTCATCGGCTCCTCCGGGAGCGAAGAGACGAGCCAGCAGGAAGCACTGCGCTAATCTCCGAGGAATATTTGATGTCAGGAGTGTTTCAAGGCACATTTTGATATCGGTATCTGAGGAGCATGAGGCACAGATAAAGAACACCACCTTTGGCCACGCTGCCTGGGGACACTGCAAGCTCCAGCTATAAAAGGGCTGATTTTGCACTAACAACGCCCCAGGCGCTGGTTTTGTGTGGGGATGTGCCCAAGGGGCCGTGGCTGCTCTGGGCCCACCATGTCCCTGCTCAGCATCCTCTGGAGCAGCAGCACCGATCCTGCATCCTTGGAAACACTCCTGAGAACGGGGAAGGAGCTCCAAGGGCTGCACAAGCTGTCAGCCCTGTCCCTGCAAAGGCCGGGGGGGCTGGCACTGTCCATCCTGCACTTGTGCACCAATTAGCTCTGTGGAGACTGATGAAGGGGCTAAAAATAGAGAACACGAGCCCAGAGAAACCTCCTGCCAGTGGAACTGTCGTGCCTGGTGTCCCAGCCTGTTTCCAGCCTTTGGAAGAGTGATGTGCTCAGCTCTCCCTGGGCAGCCCTGCAGCTCCCTGGGGCAGTGCTGGGGCAGCACCGAGGGCAGCCTGAGCTCAGCAGCGTTACCAAAACCTCCGTGCCAGCACCGTGTGGTTAAAGGCTGCTGCTGCAGCTGCGGGCTCTGGGGGGACCGAAGGGGAGCCCGTGGGGCTGCTGGGGATGGGAGGCACCGAGCAGCGCTCACGGGTTGTGAGCGGAACCGGGAGCAGCCCCGGACTTGGCCCGAGCCCTGAGGCAGATGGAGGGAGGAAGGGGCTCCAGCCAAGCTGCTTGGAAGGGCTGGAAAAGAGGAAGGAGGTGGGAAAAGAAGCTTTGAGTGCTGCGGGGGCTCTTCGGGCGGGACCTGGCTGCCGGTAGCAGCAGGCAGGAGTTTGAGGCTTGTCCCGAGCAGCTGCTGCCTTGGTGCCTGCGGGAGCCCATGTGGGAACCGTGGGGTCCCGGCACATCTGTCTGCGGGGCTGGACTCACTGTCCAGCGTGGGGGAGACTGGAGAGACCCCCGAAATGACCCCTGTCCCCCAGCCCCTGCCGGGAAGGGTCGGGAGCAGGGAGGGTCTCCTCTCCAAGGCTGAGTCACTGGCGGCGTTGTCAGAGCCCCAGAGGCTGTGCCCACTTGCTGTGTCTGCCTTCCCCAGCGCTAAATTTGCTCATGGGTTGAAAATCAAGCCTCTCTATTGAGGAAGCCGTGGCGGGACTCAGCCGGGTGGCTCCGGGCTCGGGGGACACCCGGGCACCGCTCAAGGCTGGGGCTGGCCAAGCCCTGACTCGGCAGCAGCTCTGCTCCCCCGGCCGGGGCAGCCCCTCCTCGGGAGCCTGAGCTGCTCCAGGCTGAGCCAGCTCCTCACAGGTGGGGTCCTTGGGGAGGGGTCTGGCCGGCACCCAAGGTGAGGAGAGAGACAAAAGGATGAGAGCAGGGAGGAAAACTCTGTCTCTTGTTCTCTGCAGCCAAGTGATGTCCTTGGATGGTGATGAGGGGGTCTGGTCCCATTCCCTGGTCTCTGCTATTGAATACTTGTGGTGATTCCCAGGGTTCAGCCTGAGGCTCCTCAGCAGCCTGGGCTCCTCTTTCTGCTCCTTGGTGAGGTCTGAGCCCTGTGGAGCAGGGCAGGGCCAGCCTTGTGGCTGCAGCCTGGCTCTGCTCTCCATCTGGGACAGCTTGGTTAATCCTGGCATCGACTGCTCCATCTGGGCCTGTGGCTCTTCCTCAGCTTTCTTAGCTAATGGCTGTGTCTGCCCCTCATTGATCCTCAGCTGCAGAGCTCATTGATTAAGTACATTTCTTATTACACTTAATGGTATTTTACTCCTCTCTGTGCTTCCCTCGTGCCAGCTGCTCACCCCGCGCCTGCCGGGAGGAGAATTCCTCTGCCCAGACAAACCCTCCTCCGTGCCCTGCTCTCCTGCCCTTTCTCCTGCTCTCCCTGCCTGTCCCTTCCCCCTGGGCCGGGCCAGTGCCTCTGCCTGTTCTCTGCCGTTCTCTGCTCCCATGCAGGGCTGTTTTTCTCCCGTGTGGTTCCTGCAAGTGGCACAGCCCTGCCAGGGTGAGAGGCGCTGCCCAAGGCACCGTTCTCCCCTCAGCGACACCTCCGTGCTCACCACGTGCTCCTCGCTCCCTGCCTCACCTCCTTTCAACTCTGTTGCATGCATCATTCAAAAGCCATAACATTATTTGGCATAAAATATTTACTTAACTGAGCTTTTTGCAAATATTCCCCTCCATTATTTTCCCTCCTTTTGGGAGCAGGCACTGCTTCTCCTGTGTTCTCAAATGGCTTCTCTTAAATAATACAGCAAGAACGTATGAACACCAGTAGCCTTTTTCTTTCTCCTGAAACACCCGTGAATGTAACAGCATCACCAACCCATTACAGCCCCAGCAGAGCTCGGGAACACCCGGCAGCGCCCGCCCTGCCTGCGGAATCACCTCACTGCTGGGCGTGGGACAGGCAGGGAAGGTGCTCCGGGAGAGAGCAGAAATGCAGGAGAAGGTCTGACATGATGCAGAGTATTAATATTAATTTCAAATGTTCCTTTTGGAAGGGACAGCTGAAGCGTGGCAGAGAGTGCAGGAATGAGCACTGAGTCTGCTCCCCGCGGGAACAAATGCTCGAAAGAAAATTCCCTCCAGCAGGGAACTGGCTGGTTCTGGGGAGGGCAGCCTGGGACACGGGGTGCCAAGAGACACATCCTCCTGTGGGCAGCACGATGGGCACGTCCTAAAGAAGGGGATGTGGAACTTTAGGAGCCCCCTGGAGCCATCCCATCTGGAGAGGCTCAGCGGGTCCCTGCCGTGCTGGGCAAAGCTTTCTGATGCTTGGGCTTTTGCTTCTGTCTTCGTCTGACAAGGGGGAGTGGTTTTGAGCTGAAAGAGAGCAGGTTTGGGTTAGGTGTTAGATTAAACTTCCCTGTGAGGGGGGTGAGGCTCTGGGGGGCAAGAGCTGGGAAGCAGGGATGGAGCTGGGAGCTGTGACCTGCAGGGATGGAGCTGTGACC
>NC_031786.1:596541-600166 GCF_001522545.3 Parus major | reverse complement strand
GGAGCTGGGAGCTGTGACCCGAAGGATGGAGCTGTGACCTGCACCAGGGCCAGCCTGAGGCAGCTGAGCACACACAGCGCTGCTGCTCCGTCATTCTGTGTCCCACGGGACCCGGCTCTGAGCATCCCTGGCTCTGCCTGGGGCTGGGCTGGCCGTGGTCACCCCGGCTCGGGACCTGCCTCTGTCACAGAGCAGCGTTTAAGCGTTCCGTGCTGCAGCCGAGCGAGCGGCCCCTCTCCCCGTGATGCCGGCAAATCCCCGTTCCTGCCGAGCCGTTAATTGATTTCCCTTCCCGCGGCTGCCGCTCGCTGCCCGCTGTCCCTGCCCGCGCTCCCGTCAGCGCCTGCGACAGCCAGATCCTGAAATTATTGATAAACACTCATCGGGGCTGGAGCCTGGGAAATTGCCAGCAACCCCAGCGGGTTTCTCTCTTGCCAGCATCATTTTTCTTGATGACAGCATGTTCCGAACTTTGGCAGGGAGGGGACAGGGCTTCCTGGTAACTTTTTTTTTTTTTCAGTTTAATGCATTGGTAGTTTTAAAAGATCCCTGCAAAGAGCAGAGTGGAAAGGTTGGGGAGCAAATGGCTGTGATTATCTCTGTCCTCCACCCAGCCCCACCGAGAGCTGCACCGTGCTCGATTCTGCTCAGAGCTCTGCTCTCACGGGTCAGCCCTGCTCCTCCATCCCACTCAGCGCCTCTCCGGGATCAGGAATTCTTGATTCAAGGATCCCTGTTTCCTCCTCAAGTGCTCTGCTCCTGCAGGCTGTTACCCTGTGCCATGGCATCTGCATGGGCAAGGACGTCAGGCTGCCCAGCTGGCCATCCAGGTGTCCGGAGGCAGGACAGTCCTCATCACCATGGAGCCTGACTGCTCTGCCGGGGGGCAGAACCCTCCTGTGTCACCTCCCTGAGCCGGCCCGATCCCGCCCAGCCCCTGGGGATTGTGCCGGGGTGGTGCTGGAGCTCTGTCCCAGCTCAGGTGTGTGTGGCACCTCTCGCTGCGGCTCCTTCTGGAGCTCGGAGCGTTTTTCTCTCTGCGAGCTCTGCTAATTAGTGGGAGCTCGTGGATCAGGAACGGAGGGAAGTGTCCTTCTGTGGTTCTGGCACTAGAAATAATTGAGCTGTTTTTCACCTATGACCAATCTAGCTCCGTCCACGTCTTGATTTTTCTCTTGATAGCTTGGGGATGCTGTTGTGGCCATTGGATTCACAGCCACGTCCAGAGCTCCGCAGGAATCGCCTGGATTTTGTACTCTCTCTAACCGGTTTCTTTTTAGTTTGTGCTTCAGCCCCTCCGGGGAGGAGCTGATTTTATCCAAGCTGTGTTTGCGGAGCTCCGTGCCCGTATTGCCCAGCCCCTGTGTCCCTGCGGGGCCGTGGCCGCAGCACTCGGGCTGGAGCTGCTGATGTGCTGAGTGTTCCAGCACAGCCCTGGTGAGAGCCAGCTGTGCTGGGCATCGGGGAGCGCAGGGGTCTGTCCAGCACAGGCAGGAGGGGAGGGGACCTCGGGGGGTGGCCGGGGGTCCCCGCTGTGCCCCCGGGGCCGTGCTTTCCGCTGGGAAAGTGAAGATGTTCACGGCAAACTGAAAGGTGTGATTTATCAGTGCTGGTCCCCAGAGGCTCAAGGCCTGTCAGGCACCAAAAAATCCCATCCATCACAGTGGGGGAGTGAGCTGCCTCTTTCTATTTTATTTTTTTTGTGTGTGTGTGTGTGTGGTTTTTGGCCATTTTACTTCTCTCTTAGTGCTGGAGCTGTGAGGGGGAGCAGTGTGAAAGGGGCAGGGGAGCTGAAGGGATGGATGGTGCTGCTCTCCTCCCCTCCTCCTCTCCCCTCTGCTGTGCTTTTCGGGGGCTGCAGCCTGTGTGAGGTCTCCAGACTGCACAAAGAAGGGGCTCAGCCGTCCCCCCCTGCTTCTCCCCGTGTCCCCCGTTTGTCCCCGTCTGCCTGTACACGTGTGTGCACATCTGTGTGCACATCTGATTGTTTCCTTCTTTATAACGTTTGCTTTTCCCAATGTTTATGGGCCATGGGATTGGAAGCGAAGCATCTACTTAATTGCTGTCAGGCAAGGAGACGGGTTATAAAGTTGCCAAGGGAAAAAATAGCTCACTCTGGGGTAGATGCAGGGGAGCAGGGCTGATGAGAAGAGGAGGGGGCGGAAGGCTGGGGGTGGGAAGAGATGAGGAGAGAGAAGAACAGGAGGGGATCAGCAGGCAGGGAGGGAGCTGGCTCAGGAAAGGAGCTGCTGGGGAGGCAGGAGACAGGCCAGACAGAGGTGTGCTGGGCCAGAGTCAGCTCCCCTTGGGGAGTCTTCTGTGTCCCCCAGGATGGTGGCATTTTCCTTCTCGTGTCACGAGTGTGGCTCCTGGAGTGCTTTAGAGGGAAAATAGGAAGAAGGAAACCCTCCCCATCCTCCCCATCCTCCCCAGTGCCGGAGCCTCCTGCCTGCCGCCGCTCCAGTTCCAGGTTCTTTGCTTGCAGCCCTCTTCATCTGCATCCCTTTCTTGTTTGCTTCATTATCTCCCAGTCTAACCCTGCACCATGTCATCCTCATTGCACGGCTCCTCCCTCTCCCTGGTTGCCACATTACTCCAGCAAGGACTCCCGTTCCCATCTTTGAGCCTCAGCGCCGCACATAAAAGCGCTCTGATGGCCATGGCGTGATAGCAAAGACAGAACTTAATTTCACAGCATTTTCATATAATACTCCATAAAACTGAACAAATTTGCTGGAGTCCAAATCCATCTCATTATGCAGAGTCATTGGAAGGGAGCTTTTCCATTCGGGGCCTCAGCGCTCTGTGAGGGGATGGTACAGAGGAAGGGGAAAATAATTAATTAGGTGCTGCTCTGGATCAAAGATCCTGCATCGCAAGGCACATTAAATTAACGCCTGGCTCATGAATAAAAGCTGCACCGAGCCCACTTTGCCTGGCCCCACACAGAAAAGCTTCAGTGAAGCTGAAGGTGTGTGTGGGGAGATCTTTGGCCTGAGGCTGTGCTCCAGGAGGAGGAGATGGATCACGGAGGGCTCCCCCGGGAAGGGCAGCAGGAAGCCTTGAGGAAGCGGGGCTTTGTTCCTTGGCATTCCCCAGTGTCCCGGTGTGGGAAGGAGCTCTGGGCAGAGCTGTCCCGATGGATGGAGGTGCTGCTTCCCACGGCAGGACAGCGCAGGGCAGCTGGATTCAAACTGCAGCAGCCGGGGGAGAGGAGCGAGCTCGCTTCACTTCACACTGTTAATTAATCTCTGAGCCAATGAGGATGCTCTCATCTGGTCTTTACTTAATCCATAACCCAGAAATCCTCAAATTATGTCATTTGTTCAATACAGATGAAATTAATTACTCTGGGAAGTCGGCAACAAGTTGCATTTCTGATGTTCCTTATCGCGTAATCAGATCCGCAGCGAGCTCGGTGCAGCCGCAGTGGCAGCGCTGGGATCACCTGCAGCTGCCAGGAGACACTGAGCAGCTTCAGCTGAAAACCTGTCACCTGTCACCTGAGCCTGGGCTGGCTCCTCCTGGGGGCTGGGGAGGCTCTGGGATCGCTGGGGAGGCTCTGGGATCGCTGGGGAGGCTCTGGGATCGCTGGGGAGGCTCTGGGATCGCTGGGGAGGCTCTG